>NW_024738773.1:100000-120000 GCF_018991925.1 Homarus americanus | reverse complement strand
AATGACGCTTTTCTTCACTCGGGATAAGGAAATAAAGCCTTTCTTTCTGTTAGACGAAAACAAACGATTTTTTCCACTACACGAGAGCAAGTAATATTGTTTTTTGTTTTTAATAGACGAAAACAAAGAAAGGGTATTATTGTTTACCCACTACACGAAAGCAAACAATAAAGTATTTTTTTTTCCATATGAAGAAACTCACATAATAGTTTTCATCAGTGGCCAAACTTCAGGATTTTTAGTTTTACACCTTTATGAACGTTTATCTAATACTGCCGTTGTTTACCATGAGCCAGTGGTGCGTTCTTCTCTCTGGGTGTGAGGTGAGGGTGATGCATGATGGGCCCCCCACATGATCACCCGCTGTACATTATCGCAGACAGGGCATCTATCTGTCTTGGGTAAGGTGATCACGTCTCTCTGTCTGGGGCCTTCATCCCATTCTCTCACGTGTCTTGTTATTGAAATTTTCGATCAGAATGACATAATAAAAAAGAAATATTATATATCTTTATACTATATTATGGCTGATGTAAATTACGAGGTATCAATTCCTAGTTAGTTAGTTCAGCACGAGGGGGCGGTCATAGAATGGTGCTGGGATTACTAGAGGAAATGCCACATGTGAATTAATGTGTACTGGAGGTAAGAGAAATCGATTAAACTTCGCCAAAATGTGTGTTGTGTATTTAGAAACTAGATAAAAAATCGAATGGGTGAGATATTAAGTTAACGTAGACGATGTTGCGTATAGGTAAAGGAGCTTGGTGGATGGGGTGTGCCGTGTGTCTGCCAGGGAGGTACTGTACTGTGTCCCAGGAGGTAACACCAGTTTATTGATGGCAGGTTTTGTGATACTTATTGGACGTGAATGTTTCAAGGTGTGTGTGTGTGTGTGTGTGTGTGTGTGTGTGTGTGTGTGTGTGTGTGTGTGTGTGTGTGTGTGTGTGTGTGTGTGTGTGTCGGGACTCAGGTGGATGATGATGATGAAGTAATGACAGGTGGACATAACGCTTACAATGTCTGCTCTCTCTATGTGTGACGAGATTCACCCAAAAACAATACCATTAATTTCAGTGCTGCTGTAATTGATTTTTGGGGACGAGGACTATTGTATGTAGATGTAAAAGCTCAGCTCGTATTTCTTGGTAAATTTAACGCTAAGTTGATGTTTGTTGGGCCCATTATGCCTGTCTGTCTCCCTAGGTGGGGAGGGAGGGAAATGTTCGTGTGAAAATTATAATATACTGTATACGATGTATAGTCAATCATCCATGTAAGTGTCTTCATATATTTATCAGTGAAGTTGCTTTATTACTTACCCACACAATGGTCTGGCACACACACACACACACACACTCACACACACCTCACACACACACACACACTGTGGTGGTGGTGAACAACACACAGGAGGGAGACAGGAGCCAAGCCGTCATCAAGCTGTTCACAGAAATTGTCTTCTGTGATAATTTCCGAGAGACGATAAAAGTTATTTGTGAGCCTTTGTGAATATTTCTTTTGCTTTACCAGATGTTCATGGCAAACTCTTAACTACTGGTGAAGCTTAATAATGTACCAAGCTGCCATTATGACTGACAACCACGTACAGTCATCAACTGTACATGGCCTGGGGAAGTTAGGAGATACAACACTTTTATCCTGCTGATGTAGTCTGTCGCCGCCTTACTACAAGAGTAACATTTATACAAACAAAATCCAACTAAAAGTAGCCGACAAAACTATCATCTTGAACTTCGAATATTACTTAACCTTGTATCGAAAATTATTATATAGCCTGAACAGAATCAAAACAATATGAATTAAGAAAATCCTTCAAACATTATCCATACGGGAAGACTTTCAAACAAAAACATGAACTTAGAGGAAAAAACTTTAACCTTAGAGACATAAAAAGGAGAGGGGGGGGGGTGGGAGGGAGTCTTTCATCAAACGCGAGCGAGCGAGCCAGTCCCGACCATAACTTAGAAATAATGGTAGCAAGTTTGAGCTATTAAGAACCGCACACATTACGCTAACTTTATTGGAGAAATGGTTATGAATGGTCGAACCTGCCGCTGATTCTCACCCCTATTTTATTTCTCCTCTTTATTGCCTGCCACCTATCCACACTTCTTTCTCTCCTCGTGTGTCATATTCCAGTGATTCATTCTATCCTCTTATGGTTCATACCTCTTTTGGCATCAGCTGGCGTGACGTGCGTGAGTCTAAAATACCTTTGATGTGTATAAGGCAAGTATCAGTTTACCTTACACTCTGACGGGTTGTATTGGTTTCAGTGTCTGTCGCCATTATGTATTTACCTGACCTTACTGTACTGAGTTTAATATAATTGTCTTGTCGCGTCTCCCAGGTAAGTGATGGTTCAGTAAATACAGCCTGTTACCTGAGGAGGAGGGGGTGGGAGGGAGGGATGAGGAAGGGAGGGGGATAGGTGAGGAGGGGAAACGGAGAGTGGTGAGGAGAGGGAGGGAGAATGGTGAGGAGGTGAGAGGGAAAGAGGTGAAGAGAGAAGTGAAAGTGATAAGGAAGCCTCATTCTTTCCCTTTATCTCCCACACCTGCTTCACCTGTCACCTAGGATATGAGAGTGAGGCGTAATGTTGCCATGGTCACCTGTCTGTCCTCACTGTGCCGCTATTTAAAAAAAAAAAAAAAACCTTATAAACACCTCATTACCACTGTGAATCACTCGCCTGGAAGAGAGTCCTACAAAAATTACCAAGTGTGACCTTTTTTGTACCTGGTGTTCGGGTTATGTGTGTGAGGCTGTTTACTTGTGGAGGGCGTTTGGCTGGCTCCTTTGTGAGTGTCTGTCTGTCGTCTTTCCCTACCACCACCACCACCACCACCACCGCCACCACCACCACCACATCCACCACCACCACCCGTGCCTTAAAGACTCAACTAATGTCATTTTTTTCCTATATTAAATCTTAAAGAATCCATGACATTTAAGGTTAGGTTAGGTTCATTGTCACGTCTTGAGCTCCTGTACGTGACGTTGAGAGTTAAGGTCTCAGGGGCACGTAAAGACCTTGGCTAGATTTACTGGACTGTTATTCTCATCATCATCATCATCATCATCATCATCATCATCACCATCATCATCATCATCATCATCATCATCACCATCATCATCATCATCACCATCATCATCATCATCATCATCATCATTTTACAAGGAGGAAGTTGGGTGAAGTGTATGGTGTTATCAGGTAGACGAGAGATATGGAAGACTCACCTCACACCTCGAGTCAGACACACAACATCCAGGGTCGTCGACACTCTAGCTCTTGCCCTCGTGATACAAACACCTGGACAAGTATGTTATTGTGACTCAAGGTGTGACACTCGGCCTGGCCATTGGTGATGTGTAAAAGCCCTTAACGTCTTTATTGTGCTGGTAACTGTTGATACATTATTTAGTATAGATGTATGTGGTTCAGCTAAACATCCACACGTACATATAAACTTACGTACATATATACACAAAGAAACACATACATAGAATACTTAGATAATATTATAGCGTTAGTTTGGTTAGGTTAGGTTGTATAAAATGACCTTGTATCTAGTAAGTGCAATACAAGTACAAAAAAAATATTATTAGTCGCATATAGTTACTTGAGATAGTAGTGTGCTGTTGATACTATTTAGTGAAACACAAACTGAGGAGCGAGAAATTCACTGGCAGGTGCACTACACGACCCATCCTCTGCCTTGGGCGCCGCAGTAATTGAGGCTTAGCTTATTTCTACACACAGATCATTTGCACACACACACACACACACACACACACACACACACACACACACACACACACACACACACACACACACACACTGTAAGCCGTATTTAATCACTCTGCTCAGACTCTCCACCTACTGGGATAAAGTTGGTTTAGAAGCGAACGAATACATCATTGTTACCCGACATATTTAACTGTACCTCTCTCTCTCTCTCTCTCTCTCTCTCTCTCTCACCTCATAAGATACGTGTAGTGTTTTATAGTCAGAAATTACTAGTTGCCTTTGTGAAGAATATACTTCTAATTTTGCACACACACACACACACACACACACACACACACACACACACACACACACACACACACACACACACACACACACACAATATATCCTGCGTCGAGGATTTCCCAGTTAAAATCGCTTGTTGCAACATACTAACATTGTTTTATAAATTCTGTATAACATTACAATACACTAACTCTGTACTTATCATATGGACAGCTAATAACTAATGAATGCAATACAGAGAGAGAGAGAGAGAGAGAGAGAGAGAGACATTTTATATACACAGCACAAGTCAGACCAACAAATTCTCACCACTTACAGTACATCTACTTGGTTTACTTCATTCCTGGCTAAGACGCGAGGAATCCCCACCAGGAAAATTTTCCATCATAATCCTCGTGATGGCTGATCTGGTTAACTTCACACCAGGACATTAGATTACGCTGGTCATTTGCATCTCTACACGTCCTGACTGAGAGAAAGAGTCTGACAACGTACCCTGTCTTTTGCAGTGTTGGAATCTAAGTAACGGTGCTGCCTTGAAGGACATTATATCCCGAGTGTGTTAAAATTTGTTGACCTGAAATAGCGATAATGAACTTTGTAAAGGTTATAATGTACTAGTAGGTTATAATGTACTAGTAGGTTATAATGTACTAGTATGGTTTAATAACTAATGGTATATAAGTGTTAGTTCATATACTTACGTTGAATCTGTCTCATAAGATAGCGACGGTAATATGTTATATGTTTGCAAGTCTGTAAGTTATATGATTATCACAGGAGAGGCGCATCACGTCGGTATATCAGTAGCCAGGTGAACGAGGACTGCTCCATCAGGTGACAATAATGACACCAACGAGGGGAGCCCATGTACCTTATATCAAGACACAGATATTGCACAGGTGTATCAATAAACGGGTTGGTGTTGCCTCTCATCTTCCCACCACCACCTACAGTACAGCGAGCCGGGAGAGAGAGAGAGAGAGGGGGAGAGAATTTGCATATGTAATTCCCAGAGAATGATCTTCTTGTACGCGCCAGCACGCTTCCTGATTTACTGTAAATAGCAATACTATTTCTCTGTGGACAGCACACTGATAAACAAGAGTCAGGCTTCATTAATATGTAAAATATGGAGCCTGGCAACTCACCTCCGAGGCGTGAAGTCGTGTCCACCACCTGATGAACAGTTTTAGTATTAAAATGTAAAATAGAATCAGTTTTGTGTAGGTTTTTAATTTTTCATTTTATGTTTGTGTATTATGTTCTATTTTATTAACCTCGGCAGGATACACCTCTCTGCCGACTCATAATATATAATAATTACGGGCAGCGTTTACCTTCACTTACTGCTCAACCGAAGACAACCATATCAGTTAGGTGTATGCTCACGTATATATGTCGAGTCATTAATCCAGCTCCATGAATATATTGTAACGCAGCTGTCATCGGCAATCACTCATATCAAGGCAGAATAAACAAGGGTTTGTGTGACTGCGCCATCAATCACCCGACCTGGCGATATAAAATTGCTGACTTGCGTTTTGAAATACGAAGAATGTAATTTTTTCCCTCTATAAATGTTTCATTCGAATGATTAAAGTTTTGCGGTAAAATTTCTCGCATTCTGTTAACATCAAAGTCCTTACACACCTTTGAAAAACTATACAGGGAATGTTGTGTTTTGCTGAACCAGTATAGCCAACGCTTCACACGGGGGCTGGCAGCTTCAGAGGGGAAATATACTTTGGTTTAAATGTGAAATTCTCAGCTGAGTTGTTCTTGTAGGAGCTGTGATCGCTCAGGGGTTGGCTGCCCTGGGAGGGGAGGCGTGAGTGCAGGTGGTCGAGTCCGGGATGGAGAGGGATTTTTTTTTTCCCACAGCAAAGGATGTGTAGTTAGGATTTATATAGAAGGATGTGTGGGAAGGATTTATATTATATACCTGTAGAAGGATGTATAGACAGGATCTGTATACCGTACCTGTAGAAGAATGTGTAGGCAGGATTTATATACCTGTAGAAGGATGTGTAGGTAGGAGCTATATACCGTACCTGTAGAAGGATGTGTAGGCAGGATTTAGATACCCGAAGAAGGATGTGGAGACAGTATTTCTATATCTGTAGAAGGATGTGTAGGCAGGATTTATATACCTGTAGAAGGATGTGTAGGTAGGATCTATATACCGTACCCGTAGAAGGATGTGTAGGCAGTATTTCTATACCAGTAGAAGGATGTGTAGACAAGGTTTACATTACACGGTGAGAAGTAGCACAGCTGTACAAGAGCCCAGAAGTCATCCCTCCCCTAGTGGAAAAGATTGGACTCTTGGACTCGTGTAACCAACCAAAACAGAGATTCTCCCTCCACATATTTCCACTTTCCGGGAGCACTCGTGTTCTACCAACCTCCCAGCCTCTTTCCAAAGCTAATTATGCGGGTCTTTCGAGGTCTTACCCGGCGGAAAATCACGAGCCACAAAAAGATGGCTCGTGTAAACACTGGCGTCTCGGCGCACACCGTCCCACGTCGGCAATAGCGGGAGATTTTTTGTCTTTCTGATTATGCAAAAAAGACGAGGGTGGGTGAGGGTCCCGGCGGTGCCTTGGTCTAGGTGGTGGTGAGTCTGTGTGAGGCTGAAGGTGAGTCTATGTGAGGGTGAGGGTGAGTCCATGTGAGGGTGAGGGTGAGTCCATGTGAGGGTGAACGTTAGTGTACGTGAGGCTGAAGGTGAGGTGAGAAAGTGAAACTAGGAACAGGGATGAGAAGGATAATGAACACAGGTGAAGTGAGAAGGATATGAAACAGGAGGAAGGAGGCTGATAGGATAATGAAGGGTTGAGTGGAGGGATAATGATGGGATAAGTGGAAGGATAATGATGGGGTGAGTGGAAGGATAATGATGGGGTGAGTGGAAGGATAATGCTGGGGTGAGTGGAGGAGGAGTGACACACCGGCTCTATGTTATGAAATTATCCTCAGGTACTGATCTGTCAACCATTACCCATTAATGATATCACCTGAATTACAGGGTTTATCATCCCAGGTACTCACTTATTCGCGAGACATTACCATTTTCTTATATTACACCTGTCTTGAGGGTTCATTACCTTTTCAAAACACACCTGTCTTGAGGGGTCATTACCTCCTCAACACACACACTTGTCTTGAGGGGTCATTACCTTCTCAACACACACCTGTCTTGAGGGTTCATTACCTTCTCAACACACACCTGTCTTGAGGGGTCATTACCTTCTCAACACACACCTGTCTTGAGGGGTCATTACCTTCTCCTTTCTCTTCGAGGTTCATTACCTCCTCAACACACACTTGTCTTGAGGGTCATGCGCCTCGCTTACACACCTGTCTTGGTTCATGCCCTCAACACACACCTGTCTTGAGGGGTCATTACCTTCTCAACACACACACCTGTGACAAACACCTCTTCCTCCAGGGATTATTACTTTTACTTTCATAAGCCTACTTCTGTTTACTTAATGGACACCACCTCCCTCTCACTGTCGACTCTCCCTGAAGCCAGCGTCACACAGTATACCTTTTCTCTACAAGGTGTTCTCTATCTCATCACTATTAAATTTTGATGGATACGTGGCATTATGTAACAACAATGACAAGTGTTTTCACTAAGACTATGTGGCAGTCTATTTCAGTTTCCCTTAAAAATTTTTTTTATACTTTTCCCTTGTAAACTAAATTTTTACTTTCTATTTGTATAACTACACCTTCTACACTTATCCTTTATAGTCACTACCTTCCTCACACACACACACCACCTCTTTGCCAGTGGAGGGAGGTACCGCATCCCTCACACACCCACCTCCGACTCGCCAGTGAAGGCCCCGGCTCGCCAGACACCCCCTTTATTCGCCGGTCTTCAGTTCCCTCCGTGTCATCACTTTCTTCCTCTCTTAGATGCAAATGCCGGAACGATCATAATTTTCTCAGTAGCGACCGTCTTCCCCAGGGCCAGAGTCGCTGCTATAAAAGGGCAAGATAAATATTACAGTCAGGAAACACTATATAAGATGAAGAGGGGAGGGAGGTCCTACATGTGTACAGCTGCGGCGGCCACGGACTACACT
Source organism: Homarus americanus (assembly GCF_018991925.1). Taxonomy (NCBI): domain Eukaryota; kingdom Metazoa; phylum Arthropoda; class Malacostraca; order Decapoda; family Nephropidae; genus Homarus; species Homarus americanus. The sequence continues at coordinate 111,837 of NW_024738773.1, read as the reverse complement.
ACGGACGGTGGCAGGAGGGGGGAGGGGAGGTCCTACATGTGTACAGCTGCGGCGGCCACGGACTACACTACGGACGGTGGCAGGAGGGGAGGGAGGTCCTACATGTGTACAGCTGCAGCGGCCACGGACTACACTACGGACGGTGGCAGGAGGGAGGTCCAGATGTGTACAGCCAGCGGCCACTGACTACACTACGGACGGTGGCAGGCAGGAGAGAGGAGGAGGTCCCACATGTGTACAGGCTGCAGCGGCCACGGACTACACTACGGACGCAGGCAGGAGGGGGGGAGGGAGGTCCTACATGTGTACAGGCTGCAGCGGGCCACGACCACCACGGACGGTGGCAGGAGGGAGGTCCCACATGCGTACAGCCGCAGCGGCCACGGACTACACTACGGACGGTGGCAGGAGGGGAGGGAGGTCCTACATGTGTACAGGCTGCAGAAAGCGGCCACGGACTACACTACGGACGGTGGCAGAGGGAGGGAGGTCCTACATGTGGCCAGGCTGCAGCGGCCACTGACTACACTACGGACGGTGGCAGGAGAGGGGAGGAGGTCCTACATGTGGCTGAGCTGCAGCGGCCACGGACTACACTACGGACGGTGCGGCAGGAGGGGGAGGGGAGGTCCTACAGGTGTACAGCTGCAGCGGCCACGGACTACACTACGGACGGTGGTATAGGAGGGGAGGGAGGTCCCATGTGTACAGCTGCAGCGGCCACAGACTACACCACGGACGCAGACAGGAGGGGGGAGGGGAGGTCCTACATGTGTACAACTGCAGCGGCCACGGACTACACTACGGACGGTGGCAGGAGGGGGGAGGGGAGGTCCTACATGTGTACAGCTGCAGCGGCCACGTACCACACTACGGACGGTGGAAGAAGAAGGAGAAGCTTGTGGTGAGAAGGTAACAACTCTGCTTCTTGTGTAATACTGTCCGAGCTTCAACACAGCAGCTTAAGAACAGACTTGCCTCTGTGATATGAATAGACTCAGTAATTCAATAGTAAGTATGGCATATCTTATCAGTAGTGAGTGAATGAGTAAATGAGTTAGTTAGCTAGTTAGTTAGGTCCTTAGTGAGGTGTCTACACTCTCGAAGACGATTGCGGGTTACCACATTGATTTTGTTTTCTTTCTCAATTATCTCCTCCTTCTTCCCCTCTCCTTATTCTTCATTATTAGTGTTATCACAAGTCATCTTTTTTTGTCTCTCCTTGTATCATATATCTCTTGTTTGGATTTCTCTTATTTTTCCTCCCTCTTCCTCTCCCTCTTCCTACTCCTCGTTCTTTTTATCTTCTTGTGCTTCTCTCTCTTCTTGTTGTATTATTCTCCTTCTTCTGTCTGTCATCCTCAGAGCCTTCTTATACTCCATGTCAGAGGCTCTTGCGGTGCCTTCCTCAGCACCTTCAACGCTTCACCTCTTTAAAGATACGGTCGAATATTTCTCTCTCGGTGTGTGTCGAAAATTCCTCCCAGTGTGTCGAATATTCCTCTCAGTGAGTGTCGAATATTCCTCTCAGTGAGTGTCGAATAATCCTCTCAGTGAGTGTCGAATATTCCTCTCAGTGAGTGTCGAATATTCATCTCAGTGAGTGTCGAACATTCCTCTCTTAGTGTGTGTGTGGGGTGGGGGGGCGTGTATACCACCTGGTGTACAGTACATCTGTTTTCAGTGTCTACTTTTTTCTTGTGGGTTTTGGGTAATTAAATTTACACCTACGAAAAAAAAAATCGTCTTTTTCGGCATAAATTTAAATTTGTTTCATAATTTTTCGGTGATATTAAAGGGATTTTTTTGTAGGGTTTTTCCGTTGTTTTGTTTTTATCTGCGATTTTAAGCAGTTTCCATGATTTATTGAGTCTCATTATAAAGGACATGTAAATGCATGGACAGTGTTATGTGTCGTTTTTACAGAGAGAGAGAGAGAGAGAGAGAGAGAGAGAGAGAGAGGAATTGAAATTAATTGCGTCATTTTTGAATAGTGAGTTTTTTAATAATTTCTGTATGGCAAAATAATTGTGTGACGCTTGACGGAGTTCATTTGGTGTCTGTGTTTCGTGTCGTCTTATACAACTATTGACGTAATATTGTGTTAAATTAAAAGTTTATTTGTTTCTCTACACGGTCGCCTGCACTTATACCTGGTACAGTGGCTGGTGCATTTTGTAATGTGGCAACTTGGTTTTTTTACATCGAAATAAAGCTCTCGGAGACTAAGGATGCTAGATAAACCTTCCACAGAGTTGCCACATCTCACAAAATGCGCCAGCCACTGTACCAGGTATAAGTGCAGGCGACTGTACATATTACCAACACAAATGAAGAACCATCAAATAGCCCTCCCTCCCTCCACCCCCCCTTCCCTTCCACCATCCCACCCCCTCCCTCCCTTTCACCATCCCACCCTCCCCTTTCACTTCCTCCTTCCTCCTCCTCCCCCTTCCCCCCCTCTTGTCATTTAATAATATTCCTTACCTCAATAAAGTCCCTAAATTCCTTTTATTTTACCTATTGTCTTCCTCACACAGAAACACTCCCAGAGAGGCGCCGACTGTCACCCTCCTTCCCTCACGTCAAATCTCTCCTCCCCATACTCTCCCCTCCCCTCTCCTCCCCCTCACAACAGGTGTGTGAGATACCTCCGTCCAGGTCAAGTTGTAAGTTAATCTACCCTACTTTCTAATCCTACTCAAGTACCTTTTAACTACGACGAGATCATAAGTCCACTTAACATGATATTTGAGAGAGTTTTATCTCATAACTTTTTATCGTTGATGGACTTAGGTATTATGACTAACTTTATCAAGTGCTGTAAGACCTTCACTACGGGGTCGCAGCTTTTATTCAGCTGAGAGAGAGAGAGAGAGAGAGATAGAGAGAGAGAAAGAGAGTAACCTACCTTTCATTCACCAGCTATGGGAGCCAGCGGGCATATTCAAGTCACGCCCCAGCCTTGAAAACTTGGGCGTTCACATTTATTAGATCGTCTCTGTGTACTGCCCCCTTCAGCTCTCCTCGCCTCCTCTTGTGTTCAAAAATTCAATCAGTGCCCGTAGACTAATAGGTGAAGAGTGAGAGGGGGAGAGAGTGGAAGAGTGAGAGGGGGAGAGAGTGAAAGAGTGAGAGGGGGAGAGAGTGAAAGAGTGAGGAGGGGAGAGGTGAGAGAGGGAGATGGAGGCCGTGAAGGAGTGAGAGGAGGGAGGGAGTGAAAGAGTGAGAGGGAGATGGAGGCCGTGAGAGGGGGAGGGAGTGAAAGAGTGAGAGGGGCAGGAAAGTTACCGGGTGAGGAAGAAAGCTTGAACTAGATGGTTAAGACAGACAGAGAAACAGACAGACAGACAGACACTGTAACTTAGACACAACGGAGGGTAACAGTGTACAGGAGTTGGTAATACTGCAGCCGTGTTTCCTAACTTAGCAATTAGTGGCACTAATTCATGTGTCACACCGTAGACACCTAAAGCAATTTGTCACATCATGGTGTTGTTGTTGTCGACGCCGAACAGATAGTCGCCTTCAAAACAAGTCCCGGGAGGAGAGGCAATGTTCTAAATAGCTGTTATATACGACTGATGTGCTTATTATTTTGTTAGGTATATGTTAGTGTAATGGTTAAGAAACTGAGTTATTTCTGGTCACTGGCACGCTGAGGTATTAAGACTTATAAATAGATAATTATATATATATATATATATATAGAGAGAGAGAGAGAGAGAGAGAGAGAGAGAGAGAGAGAGAGAGAGAGAGAGAGAGAGAGAGTATTCATAGAGAACAAGCAGTAGATGACACACTATTTAGCTTCTAACACACTATAATACCCTATATCTATTAAAAATGACAAAATGAATAAATTTACAATATATTACAAAATAAAACGTTGAGTAAAAATATATAGATGTACAGGTGAAATATTTATAGGACATTTCGGTAAATTGTAAAGTTTGTCATTGAATAGAGAGGCCAGAGAGAATTACCAAATGTCAACCTGTGTTTGTTGACAAGCTGCTTAACTCAGTTGACCATGAAAAGGCTCTGGGGGAACACTGTCAACCAGCCAGCCAGCCAGCCAGCCCTGACTGCCTCTCTATCATATTGTGTGAAATGTCTCTACACCTCAAACACTGCTCACATTCTTTCACTACGGCTCTTGTAACAGATCATAGGTTTATCTTTCGGGAAAATGGAATCTTATGATGAATAATAAAACCAGCATTTGACAGTTTCGAACTTAACCTAACTTAACCTAATCTAACCTAACCTAACCTAAATTAACCTAATCAAACCTAACCTAACTTAACCTAATCAAACCTAACCTCTAATCCTCCTCCTCCTCCTCCTCCTCCTCCTCCTCTTAAACCTAATGAACTTAATTTAGAAATACATACGTTTGGGAAGTTACATTCCTAAGTAAAGTCTCCATTATCAACTTTTGTAGAGTTGATGCGCCTGGTGACACAGTTAATGGATCCAGGTGTGTGTGTGTGTGTGTGTGTGTGTGTGACAGTCTTTAGACAGACCTCGTGATCACTGTCTATTGTCCATTGTAAATCACATACAGAGGGTCAGTTGTCTTATTAATTTGTGTAGTTTTATTACCTGTGTGTAAACAATTAAGGTAAGATTAATAACTGCGTCGTTTCTTTACTCTTATTAATACTTAGGTCTGAATTATAGTAAACTTTTTCGCATTTAATTTTTCACGTACAGCAAAAGTTGACTGGAAGCTTGTTTAATATAAGTTATTGTTGAAGTTGTGTGTGTGTGTGTATGTGCGTGCGTGTGTGTGCGTGTGCGTGCGTGTGTGTGTGTGCGTGTGTGTGTGTGTGTGTGTAAGCTTCTTCAATTAAACAGATCCACTAGGCATTAACCTACATTACACCTTCACTCTATTATATAAACTCAACAAAGCTCTTCAGAAGGTCAACCACGTCCTCTAGTTTACAGAAAATTGAATACAGTGTCACAAGAATCGGTGATGTTGAAATCTCTCTCACGTTACTGATGTCTCGAGGAAACACGATATTTATGTTTCTGGGAGCAATTGCATATCAGCGTGTTTATATTTTCACGTCTAAAACCATTTCCTACGTGGCATAAATTTCTACGTAACCAATATTGGGTGAAGGAAGAGAAACAGGAGGAGGAGGGAGAGGAGTTAGAAGATAATGGCACAGAAGGGGAGGAGGAGTAGGAGGAGAAGTAGGAAGGGGAAGACATAGAAGAGGAAGAGGTGATGTAGAAGGTGATGTAGAAGGAGGATGCAAAACAAGGATAGAGAGGAGGAAACACACACACACACACAGACACACAGACACACAGACACACACACACACACACACACACCACACCACACACACATATATGCATTAGTTTACATGGGAGTTGTGAAGGTGTTGGCAGGTCTTGATGATGGATGAGTTTAGTTACGAAAATGTGGGGAAAAGATGAGGAAGGGATGATAGTGAGCGAGAGAACATAAATAAAGAGGAAATAAAGAGACAAAAATATGAACACAATAGAGAGAGAGAGAGATATAACATAATTTGAATAGTATGAGTAGATAATTATATTGATAAGTAGAATTTATAAAACGAGTCTTAATTAGTGTTTCACCTGTATTACTTACTTACTTACTTATAACACATAGTCGTAAGTTAACCTCTGTCATAAACTGCATTAGTCAGATGAGAATGATGTGTGTAGTTAGTTAGTGGTTTAGGGAAAGCGTTCATGGAGCTGACTAACGCATATTTTGTATATAGCAACCTGAGTGAGATGTGTGTGTGTGTTTGCGTGTGTGTGTGTGTGTGTGTGTGTGTGTGTGTCATATAATGTTTGCATTCTTACCAGTAAACTATGTGGTCCCATCTCTTGTAATTAATACATTTGATTGTATTATCAACTTCAATACATTACCAATTGTTGTATTTTGAATTGTATCGCTGTTATTAATACACGTGGATTTATGTCTCTTATGTCAATGGCAATATCATATTGTTTCGTCTATTTTACAACGTGTAATAAATTCACTCATATTTTGGGGGTTCTAGTTCATTTATTAACGAATTTGGTCATTTTTTTTTTGTGCCATCAATTTTAGCTATTAATTGGTTATGTTTTTCTGGCCTTGTCATCTATCTTATCGATACATTTGGTACAGGAGTATTTATAAACGCTAGTACCTTCTCTCAGTCTTGTGCTGTACCGTAAATCTCATATTGGGGCATTATAATATCAACACCTCTACAGCACAAGTCGTCGGGAAGAGGGGAGGGAGGTAGGGAGGAGGGAAGGGAGGAGGGAAGGATAGAGGGAGGGAGGGAAGGATGGAGGGAGGGAGGGAAGGATAGACGGAGGGAGGGAAGGATGGAGGGTGGGAGGGAAGGATAGACGGAGGGAGGGAAGGATGGAGGGTGGGAGGGAACCAACCCACTTGGCTTTTATCCAGAATAAAACTGTCAATACCGCTCTTTTAACTCGAGGCCAGCAAAATAACACGAGACTGAAGCGTGAAATTTTCCCCAGTGTAAAGGCTGCGAGAGGGAAAACCCCATTTTCTGACGGTCAGCCTTTTAAGACGTGGAATTCTCTCGGGATCCTTTCTTTTATTTTTACTACGACCTGGTGAACTGCCTGCCACCCCCCCCCTCATGGACGACCACGTTTTTTGTTATTGTTATTGCCGTCTCATGTTGCCTACTTTGTTTCATGGCTTCTTTCATTTATTTTCGTTTCTCTTTTTTTTATGTTTCGTGTTAGCTACTTTTTTCTTTCTTTCTTTTTCGTATTTTCATGTTATTTATTTTTGTCACGAATTTTTTGTTTTTCTTCAGTATTTTCTTGTTATTTCCTTTTTTCGTGGGTTCTTTCATTTCCACATTTTTATCATTATTTTCATGTTCCTATCATGTTTATCTTACTCCTCTATCCTCCACTCCTTTCAGTATTTGTTTTATCTCTCTTTGTTTTCCTTTAGTCTTTTGCTTTATCGTCTTCTGCTTCTTCCTCGACGACTCATTACCATTCTTTCTTCCTGTTCTTCTTCTTCCCGTCTCTCTTCCTCTATTCTTTCCTTCTCTCTCCTTCTATCTCACTGCTTTTCCTTCTGGTATTTTTTTGTGTTTGTGTTTGTGTTTGTTAGTGTTTTTTTCTCGTTTTTCTTTCTTTCTTTCTTTCTTTCTTTCTTTTTTTCTAATATATAGCAAGAATGTTACCCAAAGATATAGCAGCCAAGAATGTTACCCAAAGATATAGCAAGAATGTTGGCACAAGTTGTTTATTCCTCCACTTAAGTTTGCGAGTCACGCAGAGAAGAAAGTGGCCAGCCAACAGTTTAAATTATTTCCCGATTTTTTTGGGGGGGCCCCTGTGTTTGATCTTGGCACAAAATCTTGAGTGTGTTGGTTCAAAAGGTCATACTTCAATTTATTCAACAAATTGGTCCACGTTTTTTTTTAATCCGATTTTTGCTTCTATGTTTTCCAATGTGAAGAAAGAAATGAGGAGAAGTTATATATTGTTTATTCTGGTAAAAGGTGTGTATAGGTTAAAAAAAATCAGTGAAATATCGAAATTAGACTTTAAGCTTGAATGTCTAGTGACAGAATGGCCAGGTTTATTCTGAGGTGTTTTCTCTTGAAGTGGTAAGTGGTGAGAGCGTCCATTATGCCACAATATAGGCGAACCATTACTAAAGTGTCGTGTGTGTGTGTGTGTGTGTGTGTGTGTGTGTGTATTTCGTCTACCAGAGAGAGAGAGAGAGAGAGATCACTCGCCTGGGTTTTTCTTTTGAGTGATTCATAATTTCAACTTTGATCTATTAAAGAATTCGTTAGTTTAATTTCTTCCTTCTGTAAAACCTCTACTCTTTCTTCACTACGGTTTCCTGTGTAAGCAAACGAAAGATTATATCTCCACCGACCCTGTTAGCTGGGATGATGTTTTTCTTTTGTTTTTCTTTATTTTCCAGGTTGTGTTGACCTAAGACTTTTGGGTCCGTGTGTTGCCGCGTCTTGTGAGTCAGTCGACGTCTTCCATCCCAATGCATTTTTGTGAGTATTAAATAATGATGTGATACTTTGAAGTCAATTGAAAGTTTATTTTTTTTTTTTTTGCTGTTTTTCTTTTCTGGTTCTGTACATTTGCACAAAGTTGTTAGTTTGAATATTTATGTGTCCGGAAGACGTATTACAGGTGAGTGAGGGTCTGCGTTCCATTTTCGGTTGTGTTACGTTTTCTGTTTTATAATTAATAGATTTTCGTTGGATCTTAGTGTTACATTCTCCCGTTTTATAGACAAGTTAAAGTGATTATTTATTTGGTATCATTCTTTCCTCTTATCACAACCGACACCACCACTAACGCCATCACTCCCACACCACCACTACACCACCACTAACACCATCACTCCCACACCACCACTACACCACCACTAACACCATCACCCCACACCACCACTACACCACCACTAACACCATCACTCCTGCACCACCACTACACCACCACTAATGCCATTACTCCCGCACCACCACTACACCACCACTAACACCATCACTCCCACACCACTCACCACCACTAACACCACACCACCACTACACCACCACCACCACCACTAACACCACACCACCCTACACCACCACTAACACCACACCACTCCTACACCACCACTAACACCATCACTTCCACACCACCACCACCCATCACCCCACACCACCACTAACACCACACCACCACCAACACCACACCACCACTACACCACCACTAACACCACACCACCACTAACACCACACCACCACTAACACCACACCACCACTACCACACCACCACTACACACCACCACTACACCACCACTAACACCACCACTAACACCACACCACCACTAACACCACACCACCACCACACCACCACTAACACCACACCACCACTACACCACCACCACCACTATAGCACTATCCTATATCTCCAATAATACTTTCCCCGTCAAAAGGTTTTTACACATTAGCGTCGCTCAGACAGGCCAGCCAGCACACCTCGGGAGCCACTTAGCCGTTTCCTATTAATGTTTCTACCTCTACCTGGGGGATGGGGTGACTGTCTTATTATTAAAACTATTACGTAAGAGGGAGATGGTGTTATTGTATCACCTGTAAAACACACACACACACACACACACACACACACACCTTCATATCATCAGGTGTATCGTATCATAACTATCGAGAAGGTAATACAATTTGGTCCTGCTTGAGGGTCCGGACAGCCATTGACCTAAACGTTATTGACAATTAAAGCGTTGGTAAGTCAATATGTCAATTAAGAGATGTCTTCCAGCGGTGAGGGCGCACGTAGAGAGAGAGAGAGAGAGAGAGAGAGAGAGTTAAGTCACCTGAACTAAAAACTATATACCGTTAATAAATTACTACATCTACTACATATATATGTTTATTTATTCAGCACAAACAGAAAACAACATTATTTTCTTACCTCCAACAGAATGACCCCAAAACAACAACAACAAACAAACAAACAATAAAACTTTGCTGGACTAATGTGGTAATATCACACCCCATAAGTCTAAACGACATGCTCCCTCCTCCCTCTCACCTCTCTCTCCCTCTCACCTCTCTCACCCCTCTCTCTCCCTCCCTCTCCCTCTCACCCTCCTCCCTCTCACCTCTCTCTCTCCTCTCACCCCTCTCTCTCCCTCTCACCCCTCTCTCTCTCTCTCACCCCTCTCTCTCCCTCTCACCCCTCTCTCCCTCTCACCCCTCTCTCCCTCTCACCAGACTATAAAGTTAATAAAGCTGTACAATTCCCACCAGTCACAGTCCACCGCAGGTCAGATACAGTTACACACACAGTCACTACCACTCGAGCGCCTAACTGTGTGGCCGGAGGTGAAGACACACACACACACACACAGAGTCAGTCAGACAGTCACTAACTCGCTTGCACCAGTCTTTTGAGGTACAGTCAATTAACAGGTTTAGTTTGTTTAGAATAGCCAAAAAAATATGATTATTGTTATTATGAACACTTCTGAATAGTTGTGAACACTTGTGAGTTATTGTGAACACTTATAAATAGTTATGAACACTTGTGAGCTGTTTTGAACACTTGTGAGTTATTGTGAACATTTGTAAGTTGTTGTGAACGTTTGTGAGTTATTGTGAACACCTGTGAGTTGTTGTGAACGCTTCTGAGTTGTTGTGAACACTTGTGAGTCGTTGTGAACATTTGTGAGTTGTTGTGAGCACTTGTGAGTTGCTGTCAGCACTTGTGAACGGATGTCAACACTTATCTTATTTAAACACATGTTAGCTAATACTAACGTTTGCTAACTAATGATAACTCTTGTGAGCTAATGTGAGCAGTTGTTAACTCCAACCGATATGAACACCTGTGACATGGTACCTGCCCCTGTGCCTTTACACGAGCCAGTGTTAACCCCTTCACTACGAGGACGCCACTGTTAATACTGTCTGTGGTTAATGTTCAGAGGGGAGCCCGTACACAAGGGTTACTGGACTATCTCCACTAACAGGAGTTAATGTCGACACGTTAGCTGACACCACCACTTGTGAGTTGGTGTTAGCTTACGTCAGCACTTGTGAGCTGATGCCAAAACCCATAACCGTAAGTTAGGGTGAACGCCGGCGACAACGACATTATCCCTTAAGACCACATCACTGAATTCTCAGAAAACGGCGATTCATTTTCCAAAATGGCGAAATTTAGCGACAAACCACTTAATGGAAAAGTTTGTTTCATTACAAGATACTTGGCATTCATTGGACTATCATAAGTTGAGGATAATATTTATTTTCGTAGAGTTGATTTTAGAATTACTGAAGAGGAGTAACAATATCATATATACATACAAGAGGAAGACTCGTGCCTCGCACCCAAACGATTTTATATTTAATATAAGCTTATGACTTCCCCCACAGATATTTTTTGGTCCAGAACCAAAAAATAAACGTTTATTCTTTGCTCCTTAGCGACGTTTTCCAGAGAATTTTCAAACAAGGTTGTTGGTGCAGCTTATATCGTGTCGCGTTGCGGCACCAAGGAGGCCGCCAGGCAGCGACAAGTAGCGTCACTAGTCACGCCAGCGGGGGATTACTTGGCTACTTTTACCAACACGTGTCGCCGAATTCTCCAACTGCAAAGCCGGCTAAATCCATTTTCACTTTAGAGTGTGAAACATAGGACCTTCTTTTTTTAAGCAAAATCCACGGATGATGATGTTTACGCAGCGTACACACTCGCTATTGTTTCGTTCCGGCGACCATAACACTAAAATGCAATGGATGCAGCTATATTTTGTCTCGCATGGTCCATTGACCCTGTATTGTCGATTCCGCGGTGTGATGCTTCAGGCTGGCTTTCCGGGTATGTTGATATCGTTCCTGCCGTTAGTGGCGGCACAACTGCACTGAGGATGCCCACACTTTTGGTCGTTGCCTCAAGTGGCAGGTTTTACCCTACTTGTCCTGTCACTAAGTACCTTTTCACCCTAATGCTGGCCACTATTATGGTCGCCTCGTGACAGGTGAACATTATCTGGTTTAACTATAATTACTGCGTCTCAGAGGGGGGGAGGGGATAAACCTGGCTGGTGTGGTAACATGTACTGTATTATGTGATGAATACATACAGTGTGTTGTGCCTTTACAACCTCTATCACATTTTTATGGGAATTTTATTAACTAAAATTAGAAGCAGCTGTTAAAATCCCTCAGTATTATAGAGAGTTAGTAAAGCACAACGCCGGGAGAGAAATGTATCGTTATCTTCAGTAACTTATTCTTAATGGTGGTGGT
>NW_024738773.1:57500-95000 GCF_018991925.1 Homarus americanus | reverse complement strand
TAGTCATTTGCGATGAAACTGTAGTTGTATATTAAGTGGACCCCAGTGCTATCAGGTCCCATCTTAATAGACCCCAGTTCCAATAGGTGCCAATTCTAACCTAATCACTAGCATTGAGACCTGTTGGAACCCATTACTATTAGGACTCGACCCATTTGACCGGAGGCTATAATTCGAGGTGGTACGGTAGTTATCGCATGCCTCAGTATATCAACGATAAATACACTGAAGGCCATAACAGTAGGCTCTGGACAGTAACGATGGTGTTTAAATGAATCCTGCTGCTCTGACGGACAGGGTGTGGCAATGCAGTTGACTAAGTCCCTGTTACTACCGCTGGCATTAATTTTCCATGAGTATATTCCCATTTTTTTAGGGGTGGGGGGTGGGGGGAGGGGGGTAAAACTACCTAATTGAATAGATTATTTTCTATTGATGCATTTCTTTGAGGAGTAAAAATATGCCATTCAGTATATGTCTTTCTACTGATGTCTTATATTAGATTGACTGTGAGAGACCCGCGGAGTGAACTTCATTAAAGGGAGTAAATGATGTGTGGTTATTAGATAAAGCCCGAACGAGTCTCTCTCCTTGATCTTGGCTTGTGACCCCTCAGGAGGAAATTATTACCGAGATCCACTCACACGCTGACGTTTAATCTTTCACTTAAACTATTTACATAATAATTAACATGTACAGTCGTCAGCTCTCTGTGGAATGCCATCATTAGTCTCTCTAGCTATTATTCCGAGGTTCCTCAGAGATATTCCGGGAGGTTTAATCAATGTAAACAAACACAGACCTGCCACATCTCACAAAATGCGCTACCCACTGTACCAGGTATAAGTGTAGGCGACTGTATCACTCAAAATTTTTCTCATTACTTTGGTAAGTTTAGTTTTACACAGAACTGATTGATCTAAGAAAAACTGATTAAATAGACGATATCTTCCAATGGCTTCCTAAAGACAATTGGCCATTTAATCCCCCCTTCCCCCCCCCTTCCTCCCCTCCCGCAAGTAGAAATCTCGTTTAATTGAAGGCAAGTTATTCCAGGTGATTTACTACAGGTATTTTAATGACAGTCTGGGATACCTTGCGATCGCCACGTGTGTATAAGGTTACCTGATTACACCTGTCCTCTACCTGGTACAGAATGCCAGAGATCGGGATTAATTTGTCCTCCTCTTTTGTTCATTTTTTATTCTCTATTGTCTTTTGCTGCCTTGTTCTCTATTCCTTCCTCTTTTCTCTCTTTCTTCCTACTTTACTACTCTCCTCTCTCTTTTCCTCTCCTCCATCCTCATAATATGTCTTCTACCTGCTTCTATCCTTCTTCATTCGTCTCTCCTTACCTTCTTTTTTTCTTTTCTCGTTATACTTCTTCCCTTTTGTCTTCTCTTCTTATTCTTCTTGTCATATCTTTACTACTCCTGCAACTCTTTCACTCTTCTAATACCACACATCTCTCTCTCTCTCTCTCTCTCTCTCTCTCTCTCTCCCCCTCCGTTGGTCCACCACGGGTCAGTAACATATGGTCATTCGTGACGGCTCCGATAAACACAGAATCGCCCATCGTAACTTTGATGTCTGTGTTGACCCGTCAGTCGTGCTGACCCGCCAGTCAGTGATGGTGGCACTGTGTTGACCCGCCAGTCAGTGATGGTGGCACTGTGTTGACCCACCAGTCAGTGATGGTGGCACTGTGTTGACCTGCCAGCCAGTGATGGTGGCACTGTGTGACCCGCCAGTGATGGTGGCACTGTGTTGCCCCCGCCAGACAGTGATGGTGGCACTGTGTTGACCCGCCAGTCAGTGATGGTGGCACTGTGCTGACCCGCCAGCCAGTGATGGTGGCACTGTGTTGACTCACCAGCCAGTGATGGTGGCACTGTGTTGACCCGCCAGCCAGTGATGGTGGCACTGTGTTGACCAGATGGTGGCACTGTGTTGACCCGCCAGCCAGTGATGGTGGCACTGTGCTGACCCGCCAGCCAGTGATGGTGGCACTGTGTTGACCAGCCAGTGATGGTGGCACTGTGTTGACTCACCAACCGATGGTGGCACTGTGTTGACTCACCAGCCAGTGATGGTGGCACTGTGTTGACTCACCAACCAGTGATGGTGGCACTGTGTTGACTCACCAGCCAGTGATGGTGGCACTGTGTTGACTCACCAGCCAGTGATGGTGGCACTGAGTTGACTCGCCAGCCAGTGATGGTGGCACTGTGTTGACTCACCAGCCAGTGATGGTGGCACTGTGTTGACCCGCCAGTCAGTGATGGTGGCACTGTGTTGACCCGCCAGCCAGTGATGGTGGCACTGTGTTGACCCGCCAGCCAGTGATGGTGGCACTGTGTTGACCCGCCAGCCAGTGATGGTGGCACTGTGTTGACTCACCAGCCAGTGATGGTGGCACTGCCTGAGTGATGTGTGTCAGTGGATGGTATTGTATCGTCCTATCGGTTCGACGAAATAAGAATATATATTCATGTTTTTTTTAGTGCCTCTGTGTTTATCATATACGTGTATGCACAGGAGTTATTCGTGGATCTTTTAATGTTATGGTTTTAAATATTTTCTCAATGAATATAGACTTTTTCCTGCTGTGGTCCGGGTTGGCCTGACAGGTAGTGTGTTGCTCCACCACCTTGGCAGGATGATGGTGTTCTGAGGGGTTGTTCCAGCGTCGGTAGTTAGCGCACCTGGCAGAGAGCTCGTTTAATGCTGAGTACACAAGGGCAGGTGTGTATGGGGGTAAGCGTATCCTCCACTCCAGCCCGGAATCGAACCTGTGATCTTTGTTTGCGAGGCGAATTATTATGATTAATATTATTATTATTATTATTAGAAGAAGAAGAAGAAGAAGAAGTGTTGGAGGCGCCACTCATCATTATTTCTGTTGTCTGGCTGTGGTACTTTGTGTTGACTAGCTGTGGTACTATGTTTTGACTAGCTGTGGTACTATGTGTTGACTAGCTGTGGTACTATGTGTTGACTAGCTGTGGTACTATGTGTTGACTAGCTGTGGTACTATGTGTTGACTAGCTGTGGTACTATGTGTTGACTAGCTAGATAGCACGAGAGACTACAGCTTTAATGCTACAGAACAAATCACTTGGTGGAACAGATTCTCGACCAAGTCAGACGCGCTGGTTCACAGAGTTCAATTAATTCTTTGGCCACTCCAAAAGGAAATCGTTATTCAGGTTGTATTACGCAATCGGCCGAGCCTGTTTCATTCCTTAGAGTGCTGTTGAAGCTTCTAAATTGCAGTTAAGAATATTAAACTCTCTTATTTGCTTTGGAATTTGTTTGTAACTTATTAAAAGCCATCTTCCTGGAGAGTCGTATACGCGGGAGGAAGGGGAGGGGGGTATATCGTGTAGAGGCGAAAGTGTGGATATTGTGTAATGGGAGGAACGACTGTGTTGATAAGAGGTGACGGGCTGGCAAGATACAGATAAACCACGTGTTGGGACGATTTGGTGTAAAGCAACTCTTTGGGAATCGATATTTCTCAGTGTTAGAATTGCCTATCATCATCTAGTGTTTGTGTGTGTGTGTGTGTGTGTGTGTGTGTGTGTGTGTGTGTGTGTGTGTGTGTGTGGAGTCTTCCGGCGGTGATCAAGGGTGAACATAGTTTGTATTAGTCCTGAAGTGGTGAGGAAGGTTGATTGTTCCTGTGGATGTTGAGGGAATGAACTCTGATGGGTTAGGTTAGGTTAGGTTAGATTAGGGACTACCTGTGTTGTGGTTGGGTAATGATGATAATGAGGATTTCGTTACAGCTGTTAATGGTGCTAGAGTACTGGTGTTACTGCTTCACCTGTCAAAGTTTTGTGCAGCCGAGTTATGCAGCAATTATGTTGGCCCGGCAGCTTTAATCAAACTCCGCCCGTTCGAAGGGAAGTAAGTTTTGCTGACGACTTCAGGAGCTGGCGGGGCGGGGCAGGGCAGGGCAGGGCAGGGCGGGCAGGGCGGGCAGGGCGGTGCGGGCGGTGTTTGCCTTAGAGCGTCTGTTATAATTTAGGTTAGGTTACGTTAGGTTAGATAAGGTTAGATTAGGTTAGTATTGCTTAGCTTAGCTTAGGTTAGCATAGGTTAATTTGGGTTAGGTTAGGTTATAGGTTATGTGAGCTCCCCCTTGCGATGACAGTCGGAAAGTATATAGTGTTCACAGACGATAACACCGCCAATAAATATAAGGCGATGGACCATCAGAGACCCAGCGCTTTGACCTTATCGGGATTATCACCGAGTCTTTGCTCCAAGCTGCCTCTTAACTCAGACACTCTGCCATAAGTCGTGTCCTCAAAGATTCCTCAGTTTTTAATTTCATTTTTTTTTTCGTCATCTAACTGGGGTTGAGGTTAGTTATCTTAGTATAAATTTCACCTGTGTTTACCGGGATTCGAATCCTAACCCGGACCACAGGTGAGAATTGTTGACATTAATTTACCTGTGTAGTGTGTACAGTACGGTACAGGTTCTCGTATATCTTAGTGCAATGTCAACACGTTATTAATTCAACTTTTTTTGTATTACTGAGTGATTTAGATTTACAGTTATTGATATAAATTGTTCTTGTTCTTGTTCTTGTTCTTGTTCTTACACAGAGGGCAAGGCGGACATTGTGGATTAATTCAACAGCGAGGTAACAAAACCGATTACAATTATTCAGTACCTTTACCCGCGGGCCAAGAAGGAGTATTGGGAATTAGTCTTTTCCCTACCAGTAGCTAAACCAATTCTTTAGAAGCTCATCCAATCTTCCCGTGTTACCAATCATCGACCCGCCATTGGCAACACTCAGGTGATTCATAAGACTCCCAGGTTTTGTCACTCAGCTTCAGGGTGTGTCGAGGTGCAATGTGTACACACCCATACGTCAACACTGAAGATAGATCTGATAATCGGGTCGTTAATTACATAATCTAAGTAAATCGACACTGGGTTAGTCAAGATAAACAGATAAGTCGAGATTGACATATAATCTGGTGACGGATAACACGACACACAAATTACCCGAGGGTAGAGTATGATCACTTTAATAAACGTATTAACGAGACGATAATTATATTGTTTTATCTACAATAATGTCTAAATCATCTAGCATGAAGTGACCTCCCTATACTACCACCACCACCACTACTACCACCACCACCACCACCATCACCACCACCACTATCACTATCCCATCCCTTGCCTACCACCAGATCACCACGATGATGATGATGCCTCCCGCAGATGGTGAACTGGCCAGCAGTTTCCCAGGCGGGTCATCATCACCATCATCCCTCCTCCTCCTCCTCCTCTTCCTCCTCCTCCTCCTCCTCCTCTTGGTATTGACTATCCTTACTCCTGCTATCCTCACTCCTGCTATCCTTACTATCCTTGTTATCTATTGTATGGGTCTAATTAGTGTAGCTACCTGGTTAATTACCTTTGGAGTTGAGGGACCGAAATATTTAAACAGGTACGGTGGTTTATACTCAAGGTGTGACGATGCAATATAGCAATAGAGAGAGAGAGAGAGTAATCAATAAAGAATTAGTTTTTCTTCACTCTTTCCTCTTCTCTTTTGTGCTCATCAAGGACGAATTATCTTCTGTTTTCGTTAGATTTCTTCTTTGTCCTCTTCTTCTTTACCCTTTTTCTGTTTTGTTCATTCCTCTTCATTCAGGTTTCATTCTTTCTTCATTCTTCAGTTTTTTTCCTGTATTATTCCCCTTATGTCCGTCTGTCTGTCTGTCAGTACATATTTATGTAGTCTTTTATATGGAGTAAGATGTGGCAGGTATGTGGTGTAAGATGTGGCAGGTATGTGGTGGAAGATGTGGCAGGTATGTGGTGTATGTTGTGGCAGGTATGTGGTGTAAGATGTGGCAGGTATGTGGTGTAAGATGTGGCAGGTATGTGGTGTCTTTTATATGGAGTAAGATGTGGCAGGTATGTGGTGTAAGATGTGGCAGGTATGTGGTGGAAGATGTGGCAGGTATGTGGTGTATGTTGTGGCAGGTATGTGGTGTAAGATGTGGCAGGTATGTGGTGTAAGATGTGGCAGGTATGTGGTGTAAAATGCGGCAGGTATGTGGTGTAAAATGCGGCAGGTATGTGGTGTATGATGTGGCATGTGTATTATGTGGTGTATGATGTGGCAGATTGGTGCCATGAGACGAGTAATGTCGCAAAAATGCTCCATGAAGACGAATTATGTTACTTGACTGATAAGACACGAGTGATTTTGCAAGTTGATGTCATAAGGACGAGTTATATTGCAAAATTGATATCATGAAGACGAGTGATGTTGCAAGATCCTATACAAGACATGTACTGTACTGTCGCTTTCACTAGTGCGTTTACAGGGACTCGTCATGTTTTGTGCAGTGTGGCAGCGCTGTGTTTGTTTACATTCGACAAAAGGAAACTCACAATAGTAAACTTACAATGGAATCAAATTAAACCAATATTAAAACAAATATATCAAAGATAATTTGATTTGTGGAAGTTGATATGATGAGCCCCTGTAAACGCACAAGTGAAGGGGACTGTACCACCTCTCAGTCAACCCTTACCTGCTATTCCGTTCAAAGATTGTTGTTGAAATTGTTGCAAGGTTTAAGTCCCTCCCTTCCTTTGCATCACATGACCTGACACCTTCATTGGTCAGGTTATTGCCACCAGTCCTAAGAGGCTTACCTTGCATGGTACTATGGTCTTACAGTCAGGCAGGCAGGCAATGTAAACACACACGCACACACACACACACACACACACACACACACACACACACACACACACACACACACACACACACACACACACACACACACACACACACACACACACACAAACAAGCTTAACTTGCCTGTTCACTTACGGTTAAACTTAGAACTAAAGCCGATTATTTCTTAGCTCAAGTATAAAAATATATTGTACAACACACTCGAGGAGGAGAAGAAGAAGAAGAAGAATTGACCTGGTTTTGAGAAACGTGTAGTATAGAGAATTGTTTATGAAAATGGAAATTTGACCAAAGAAACATCAAGAGAGAGAGAGAGAGAGAGAGAGAGAGAGAGAGAGAGAGAGAGACGATGCAATACTGTTATGAGAGAGAATAAACTGATACGTAAATAAACAGAATAAATAAGTAAATACGTTGATAGATAGATAGATAAAAAAAGTAGAAACAGATAGATATACAAATAGAATAAATCAGCAATGACTAATATATAGAATTATATACATATACAGTAGTTGCCGCCTTCAATATCCACCGTAAACGAAATAAGGAAAAATAAGCCGAAATACACCTTGGCAAAGAGAATAAATTACAGGTAGCTGGTCTGGCCGTGAAGCATACCAGACCTTGCTAATGGTGATGCCAAAAACAAAAGAAAAAGTTGAGGAAAACGATATGTGGGGGTAAGAGGATAAAGGAGGAGGAAGAGGAGGAGGATTAGAAACAAGAAGAAGAGGAGGGGAGGAGGAGGAGGAGGACGATCAGGAAGGGTTTGAAACAAGATGAAGACGAAGAGGAGGATTAGAAAGAAAAGAAGAGGATAAGGAAGAAG
Source organism: Homarus americanus (assembly GCF_018991925.1). Classification (NCBI taxonomy): domain Eukaryota; kingdom Metazoa; phylum Arthropoda; class Malacostraca; order Decapoda; family Nephropidae; genus Homarus; species Homarus americanus. Next base: position 87,423 of record NW_024738773.1, on the reverse strand, counting down.
AAAATGAAGAGGAGGAAGAAGAGGAAGAAGAAAATTGGAGGAAGGGGAGGAGACGGGGGGAGATTAGGAGTTCAAGGGAGAAGAATAGAAGAAGAAGAAGAAGAAGAAGCAACGAGAGAAGTCAGCCGAATGATTGGTTCCAGTACGGTACATGTGTGGCTTTGTGTCCATTCTGATAACTCCTTGTTCTGTAAGCCATAAACGGGACCCACCCAATGAACGGGCCACTCACATCTTCCCCTCACTGACCCACCTCCTCGACGTGTGTGTGTGAGACCTAACATCCCTTTCTTGCCCTTGTGAAACGTGATAAGCTATAGGGTCTGCCCCCCCAAGAAGAATGCATTGATAATAAACCTTTCAAACACAATGTCGGTTTAAAGGAACGGATTGGCGTTGTGTTGACGTGTAGGGGGCGACACACACACATCATCATCTCTCTATCTGTCATTCAGTCATTGCTACAAACGGCATCACCCAAAGAGAGAGCAGTAAACAGAGATAACTAAACTCCACTGTAGGTTGGAGTGAGTGTGTGTGTGTCCACGCCCAGCAGCTACACTAATACTCAGGCGGCTTCATTCCACGCCAAATACTTCAGGCTGAATTATTTCATTTTTATTTCCACGTAACAGGTGTGTTTAATGACTGTTCCAGGGGTATATATATATATATATATATATATATATATATATATATATATATATATATATATATATATATATATATATATATATATATATATATATATATATATATATATATATAATATCTACAGCGAGAATCGTCCGGTTACGGTGAATGAACGCAGATGATTAAAACCTCCTGCCGCTTACGTTAGGACGGTGCTCTTAAATAACGTGAAGCGAGGTTCTGTAGTGGGAGGCTCGGGTGTCCCTCGCCAGCAATTACTACAGCTATGGAGGCGGCCATATTCGTGTCACTGTAGAATTTTTTTAATTATTTTTCTGATGGTGTCTTTCAGTATTTTAGGGGGTGGATGAGGGTGATGGTCCTTGTGTAACCTATTGGAGGAAGAGTAGTGTGTGTGTGTGTGTGTGTGTGTGTGTGTGTGTGTGTGTGTGTGTGTGTGTGTCGCCCACTACACGTCAACACAAGGCCAGTCCATTCCTTTAAACCGACATGCTTGGCTAATCTAGTTCATAGCCAGGTATTATTTTAAGATTACAGGTGGGATAAGATGGTGGCATATGACAGAGATTATGTCAGCCGATATGCATGACAGAGAGCAGTTGCAGGGTAAGAATGTACAATGATGATGATGATGATGAAGATGATGATGAAGATGATTATTTATCAGTTTCATTATTAATTTGTTGTTACACTTAAAATCTCCTTCAGGTCGGGATACACTTTAATCATCGCTACAGGCAGGCCAGAGTGTGTACGGTGCCGTGAATATCGAAGTCGCTAACGAGGGAATAGTTGGTCATGTCGCCAATTATGTTGTAACAGAGTGTCCGTGAACCTGTTTCTCCCGGCTGAGTTTGCTTGCTTTATAATAATAGAATTTGGGGGGATGTTGACAGCACCTTTTTGCTTGTGTGTGTGTGTGTGTGTGTGTGTGTGTGTGCGTGTGTACAGGATGGCAACATACCCTGGTAATATTATAGTGTGTTAGTTGACATGATGTACTCCTAGCGTGGTGGTTGGGGGTGGGGGGAGACACCGCCCACACGCTAGGTTAAAGTTGCAGGAGTGGGTGGTGGAGGCGGGGGTCGGCGCCAACACTGATGGTGGTGGTGGTGGTGGTGGTGAAGGTGGTGGTAGTGGTGGTGGTGGTTAAGGTGGGTGGTGGTTAAGGTGACAAGGATGTGGTGGTTAAATCCTTCCTTCACCTGGTATGACATGTCTTCACCACACTTCACCTTAACAGTGTCTGGCAGGTCTTATAGTGTCCAGTAATACATCACAGGTTGTGTGGCTGCCTAGTGGGCTACAGCGCTCACCTTCTGTTCTCCTGGTCGTTGGTTTGATTCCTTATACCTAACGATACAGTTGAGAAAGTGAAGGCGGTCGAGTACAGTGGAAACCAACTTTAACTTTTTATAATTTTTTATAGTATTAAATAGTTCTTTAATAGTTTCCCTGGTGGTGTCTTTATGGTGTCTAGGAGTCCTTTTATGGTGCTCCAGAGGTCTAGATTGTGTCCACACTTCGGTTTATGGTGTCCTAAATCACTATAAAAGGGACGTACTTAGTGGCTCCTCTAAAGTGTACAGTATCGCTTTATGTTTGTTTGTTTGTTCTTTTTTTCCAAGGAAGTTAAGAGCCGTTGTTAATACTGACGTCATCGTCGTCACACCGTTATCGTCTTCGAAGTCATAGATGTCCCCCGTCGTCTTGGTCGTTGTTGTTGTAGTCGTCGTCGTCGTGGTCGTCATCGTCGTGGTCGTCATCGTCGTGGTCGTCATCGTCGTGGTCGTCATCGTCGTCTTTGCAGTCGCCCTCATCGTCTGTATCTTTTGGTGGTGGTGGCGGCAGTGGTCGTCCTTGGGTTCAATTTCGACGTTATGCTCAGCTGCCTCCACCCCTGGGCCCTGGATCACTACACTACACTACACTACACTACACTACACTACACTACAGGGCTACACAAAACAAGGTCCAGATTTTTTGTGAGCGGCTCCTGTTATCTGATGCTTCCCTCTCTCTCTCTCTCTCTCTCTCTCATATTCCTTCCTTTATTGTTTATTAAGAGGTGTTGTGTTCATAGGTCGTATACACACACACACACACACACACACACACACACACACACACACACGCACACGCACACACGATACATAGACGAATATATCATTGTCTACGAGTTCATTGTTTCCTTAATAAAAGTAATGTACCCTTAATTACATTCTGTCAGACAGATCGGAATGACCAATTAAATCTTAATCTTTGGCCAGCGAGGAAGAGTAAATATTGACCTGGTACTAACTGGCTTGTATGACTGAGTTCTGTAGTCTTATTGGCTGGCCTGACCTAGTAAATGCTGACCTCTGCTTGATCTTTATACATTAATGACTGCCATTCTCTGACTGGCTGAATGTACCAGAGAATACGGCCCTCCTATTGGCTGACAGATACGAGTAAACGTTGTCGTCTTATTGGTCGGAGCATTGAAGAGATATTTTACGAGTGTTCCCAACTCTGCCAAGGGCTATCTCGTGCGATAATTTGGCCAGAATAACTCACAATTAATAATAAGGGATGATAAGGCGGCTCCTGTGAGTGAGTTTATGGTTCATACCGAGACAAAGACCCGTCGTTGCCTCACCATCACAGGTCACAGATAATCCAGGATACTTCTCTGACGTCAGGGATCCTATACCCAAGGACTTCGGTACAGTAGAGATCCTACATGAGGATTCCGGTATATAAACTACCCTTGTCTTATGTTTTGGTGAGTTTGGTGTAATACAGACCCTGCCAGGATATTGATGTGTAAGAGTTTCTATCAGTAACTTCAATAGATAAGAGAATGAGGACTGTGGTGTGTGATAGATCCTGCCAGAGAGACGGTACATGAAGAGCCTCGGCCAATGACGACGATACAGCGGGTCCTCAACACATGACTTCAGGACCTGAGGACCTCTTGAAGGATTTTATCACACCAGGACCTCCAATATATACAAGAGATCCTTACCACGTCCTTCAATATGCGCCAGATACTACATTCATCCTCTGAACAGATAAGGATTTTGAAATATGAGAAATCCTACCATCCTACCCTAGTGTATAAGAGTAATATGAAGGATTTTAATACAAACTGTACTTTTTATGGAATCCTATGAAAGACTCAAATATCCTACTAAGATACCCATTATCCTGCTTTAAGGTCACACCAAGACTCAACGTAAATCAAAAGACGACACCTTGAACCACCCATATACCGTAAGTGATCCTATATTTCACCAACGACTTCACCATAAATGCATTCCGCGAAAACCTGGATGTTGTATGAGAAGGTTAAAACGTATTTTCATATATCAGTTAAATATACCGTGAAAATAAATCGCTAAGGTATAGAAAATTATGGTGATATATGACGCAGAGTTTGTCCCTAGTCAGTATATACGGCAGAGGTTACAGTGAGGGAGCGTCTGCCGTCTGCCTGAGTGCACGTTACTGATTCTGTCATTAGGAAATAAAAGTGATTTATTTGTCGTGTGAATTTACATATTTCTTGATAAAACTTATATATTTATTCCGTGAAAGGTGAATTTATTTTCTCATTTTACCTTAAGATTTACATGAAGATAATTAGTGTGCAATAATTTATTAATATTTAAAAATAATGTTTGTTTTCCATAAAGAATTGTCACCAATTTTTCCGAGAGAATGTTTTCCATATTTCTTTTTGACACATTACCTAACCTAACCCAACCCAACCCAACCCAACCCAACCCAACCCAACCCAACCCAACCTTCCCCTTAACATTCATACAAAGATAATTAAGATAATATATTTTTTCATATAAAAGTAAACAATATACAATTTAGAGAAGCTTCTTTTCACCAATTGTTCATGTGAGTGGAGTTTGTACACAGCCAGGGGGAAGCGGGGGTAGAGAGCACGAGAGGCGGTCATCAGGAAGGGTTATCCCGTAAGGCAGGCGTGAAACTGGTGGCCCCGAAAGACAAAGAACTTGACTAGTGAATTTTTGTGGTATTTGAGAGAACTGTGTGGTATGCCGGTGTTTCTCTCTCTCTCTCTCTCTCTCTCTCTCTCTCTCTCTCTCTCTCTCTCTCTCTCTCTCTCTCTCTCTCTCTCTCTCTCTCGTGTTCTTGATCCATAACCTAATATGCGTAAGGCCAAAGTTGAGATATAAACTGGGTGGAAAGCTTGCAGTAAGTCTTAACTTGTGGAGACAGCAGTAAAAAAAAGCCCAGAATAATATCTTAAACTCCGGTGTCTGCCCAGTTAACTCTTTGATTTTTAGGTCAAACTTCAGGGTTCAGGGATATCTCTCGTGGTCTGGTTAAAGTTCCTGAGAACACAAACTTAACCATTAGCCCAAATTAATCACTTTCAAGGTTACTTTCATTCCGTTTTCTTTCGTTGTGTATAATTCCGTTTTCTTTTCCTTTATTGTTTAATTATGTGACTATTACTTTTTTTTCATAATTATTTGGTTGTGTGTAAATTGTGATTTTTTTTTTATTTGATTATCATTATGAATTCTCCACAAATAGACTATCTCCACTATAGACTATCTCCACTATAGACTATCTCCACTATAGACTATCTCCACTATAGACTATCTCCACTATAGACTATCTCCACTATAGACTATCTCCACTAACCCCTTCGCTACTCAACGTATTATTGATATTTCATTTGGTTAAAGCCAGACGATTTTACTCAGCCTACACAAGGGGTTAAAAATTATCTTAACCATTATCGGGCGGTTAATGCATCACACACACACACACACACACACACACACACACACACACACACACACACACACACACATTCTAACACTAAATTCGTTAATGCTAAATTCTCCTTCACCCAAAATTCTTCCTTCATCCCGGACCACAGAAGGATCGATGCCTTCCCACCTCTCCCTCCCCCCCCTGGTGGTGGGCTTAATGTGAAACACTCTAATTGGCTAATTGACCTCGCTAATGAGTGACTTAAAGCTTAAAGCAAAAATATTTCATTCACAGATTCGCGGCTTTAATGCTGGTGTGTGTGTGTGTGTGTGTGTGTGTGTGTGTGTGTGGAAGGAGCGTCATGCACCTTCCTCAACCATCTTCTGACGTCTCTTGATCCTAATCTAAGGAAGTGAATAAGACTATGAATGTTTAAGTAAATATCAAAGCATTTATAATAACAGCTTTAAAATTCTATTAAACACAATGTTAATGATGATAAGAATGACAGTGATAAAACTATTAATTTATTATTGTTATTAATACTTGATAAAACTATGGTATTACTATTACTACTACTACTACTTTTTTTACGTGGCTTCAAACCTCCACACCTTTGCCACCATTTTAATACCTAAATCTCCTAATATAAAATAGTTAGCCAAGCTGAGTTAGTTAAGCCTCAGATCTATGTAGCATTCAGTGATTGTTGCCTTATGGTCAATGTTTGCGGCTGTTGTTTGCTTCGGGGCCCTGAGGCAAAACAATGTAGACCTTAATAGAGAGAAGAGACAGGCTGCAACGTAGCTTCTGGGCTGCTGCTTCTGTTGAGAAACACCTCCGCGAGTCTGGCACTTGGTCCCATCCCACCAGAGGTTGTGAACACTAGAGGAGTGAAGAAGCCTTGATCAACGTTCTGAATTCTCTCCCCGTATGCCCTTATCTTGTCGTTCTCGTTCCTCCTGTGTGCAGCATCAAGAGCTAAGTTACGGTGACATGCGGCCATGGGATAAAAAATCCGGCCATTGGATAAAAAATCCTGATGTCGAAAAGGGTTCGCTGTCCCCGCGTCCAGAATCCTCGAGCACTGACGTCAGCACGACTACTACTACTACTACTACAAATAATAATAATAATAATAATAATAATAATAATAATAATAATAATAATAATGGTATGTTCGGTAAATAAGGGGAAGACTAAATATAGGGAATTAATATATATATCAGTCTCGTAACACACACACACACACACACACACACACCCTAACATACAGTATAACACAGGAAACACTACATCACTGCACCACAGTACGCCCCATACCACACCACAGCACACATAATAGTACACTCCACAGCACACACCGCAGTACGCCCCACCGCCAGGCATTCATCTGGGTGAGGTAAAAACAGTCCTCTTGAGACACAACCGGCAGTAATGAAGAGGCTTGGTGAGTTGGCCGCGGTAATGGAGACCAGCGGCGGGTTTTACACTCATTATTTCCCAATTCCTTCTTTTGTCTTGTTACGAGTGGTTGACGCTCCCTCCAGGCTCTCCCTCCCTCTCCCTCCAGGCTCTCCTTCCCTCTCCCTCCAGGCTCTTACCTCTCTCCTTCCCTCCTTCCTCCCTCCCTCTCCCTCCCTCCCTCCCTCTCCCTCCAGGCTCTCCTTCCCTCCCCTCCAGGCTCTCCCTCCCTCTCTCCCTCCAGGCTCTCTCCCTCCAGGCTCTTCCTCTCCTTTCCACCTTCCTCCCTACTTAAGCCCCCTTACCTCCCGTCCACCTCCCTCCCGTCTTCCAGGCCTTCCCTTCCTCCCACCTTCCATGCCCTCCCTCCTCCCTCCTTCCCTCCTTCATTACCTCCTACCGCCTTCCTTCCAAACTCTCCCACCCTCCATGCCCTCTCTCCAGTCACCCCCTTCTCCGTCCTGCAGTTGTGTTTTGTGAGTTATTGTTGGGACGTGTGTGTGTGTGTGTGTGTGTGTGTGTGTGTGTGTGTGTGTGTGTGTGTGTGTGTGTGTGTTTTAGGGCAGCGTCACACAGCTTCTTCAATCATCACATATCAGTCTTGAATGGGTTATAGCGTGCGTCTAGGTGTGCGTGTGTGTGTGTGTGTGTGTGTGTCTAGGTGTTAGTGTAGTGTGTGTGTGTGTGTGTGTGTGTGTGTGTAGGTGTGTGTCTAGATGTGTGTGCGTAGTGTGCATCTAGGTATGTGTTCTCCCTAGCATTGTGTTTACGACTGTGTGGCTGCTGAGAGTCTCTGTGTAAAAGATTGTTTATATCGCTGTAACCTCTCAGATGGTGCTTAAAGGAGTTGGTGGTTCCTGTGTGTGTGTGTGTGTGTGTGTGTGTGTGTGTGTGTTCTCTTACCATGTTCTCCTTCTTGCCTGTGTTTACCTTTTCCCTCTCTCTCACTCTCCTCCCTTTCCATCCCCCATTACATTCCCCGTTATCCCCCTTTACCCTTTCCTCACCCCACCCTTCCTCATTCCCCCCCTCCCCTCACTTTCCCCACAATCCTCCTCGCCATCCTCATCCTTCCTCCCCCTCTTCCATCACCCACCCCCCCCCCTTACAGGACCACTGCTGGCAATGTTTACTTTTTGTTAACCGAATCCTTTAGGAATTTACTCTACGTTCGTTTCTCGTCCCCTTTACCGGCTATAGGAGACGTGTTTACCAGAGTGCTGTCTTTATGGCTTCTTTTTGGTATTACAGTATTGCTTTTACCTCAAGTAGTGTGAGTCCAGGGTAGGTTAAGTTAGGTTAGGTTAGGTCAGGTTAGGTTAGGTTAGGTTGGGTTTGGTCCAAGTCAGGAATTGGAGTTGGGTTAGGTTGGGATTAGGTCAGGTTAGGTGGGAGTTAGGTTGGGATTGGGTTAAGGTTGGGTCATGGAATCCAGGTTAGGTTAGGTTGGGTTGGGTTAGGTTAGGTCAGGTTGGGTTAGAGTTAGGTTAGGTCAGGTTAAGGTTAGGTCAGGTCAGGTTAGGATTGAGTTATTTGTGATTGGTGGATATATGATGAGTGATGAGGTTAATAGTATAGTGGTTTTCCTCTCTCTCTCTCTCTCTCTCTCTCTCTCTCTCTCTCTCTCTCTCTCTCTCTCTCTCTCTCTCTCTCTCTCTCTCTCTCTCTCAGTATCTACTCCACATCTCACTTCTTCTCATCTTTCTTCCTGTGTCGTATAAAGAACATCAATAAAGCTCCAGTCTTGCCAACACGAAATGAAGAAACTTGTCCCCCGCCACAACAAACAAAACACAACCACCAATATAATCCCCCCTTCCCCTCCCCTCCCCCCTCCCCCTCCCTCCTCCCCTTCCCCCTCCCCCCCCTCCCCCTTCCTCCTCCCCTTCCTCCTCCCCCCTCCTCATAACCAAACAGGTGTTGTGAGTTGTGGCGAGAAGTTATCAATAATCACCTGTGCTTGGTATATATATTAGCCTTTCCGGGGTTGTCACTTGTCAATAAAGTCTAATAACGCGGTTGTTGGAGGTTTACTGACAAGACAGATCATGAAAACTCAATTACTTATATCCAGATTACATAAACCACAGATAATATAGATATTTTAGGTATTAACAATGACATTTGGTTCAGGAGTAAAATTTGTTTAGGATTCGGAGTGTGTGTGGATATTTTGGGGGGACTATAGTATATTGGCTTGTATAGTATAATTCTAAACTCTCTCTCTCTCTCTCTCTCTCTCTCTCTCTCTCTCTCTCTCTCTCTCTCTCTCTCTCTCATATACTGTCAACAAGTCCCCTCAGGAACAGATGACAGGGGTGTCCTTAACGACTACGACTCGTAACAATTTATTTGGGAAAGGTTTAATTGGAAATACCTGGCCAGAGTAATTGTACCTGTTAGTGTATCTCGTCAGAGGGAGGTTACCTGTTAGTGTACCTGGCCAGAGGGACGGTACCTGTTAGTGTACCCTGGAGAGGACGGTACCTGTTAGTGTACCTGGCCAGAGGGACGGTACCGTTAGTGTACCTGGCCAGAGGGACGGTACCTGTTAGTGTACCTGTGGCCAGAGGACGGTACCTGTTAGTGTACCTGGCCAGAGGAGGGACCTGCTTAGTGTACCTGGCCAGAGGAGGGTACCTGTTAGTGTACCTGGGAGGGACGGTACCTGTTAGTGTACCTGGCCAGAGGGACGGCCTGTTAGTGTACCTGGCCAGAGGGAGGGTACCTGTTAGTGTACCTGGCCAGAGGGAGGGTACCTGTTAGTGTGCCTGGCCAGAGGAGGGTACCTGTTAGTTTGTGCCTGGCCAGAGGAGATACCTGTTCGTGTACCTGGCCAGAGGGACGGTACCTGTTGAGTGTACCTGGCCAGAGGGAGGGTACCTGTTAGTGTACCTGGCAGAGGGACGGTACCTGTTAGTGTGCCTGGCAGGGGGACGTACCTGTTAGTGTGCCTGGCCCAGGGACGGTACCTGTTAGTGTACCTGGCCAGAGGGACGGGTACCTGTTAGTGTACCTGGCCAGAGGGACGGTACCTGTTAGTGTACCTGGCCAGAGGGACGGTACCTGTTAGTGTACCTGGCCAGAGGGACGGTACCTGTTAGTGTACCTGGCCAGAGGGAGGGTACCTGTTAGTGTACCTGGCCAGAGGGAGGGTACCTGTTAGTGTACCTGGCCAGAGGGACGGTACCTGTTAGTGTACCTGGCCAGAGGGAGGGTACCTGTTAGTATACCTGGCCACAGAGAGAACACCTGGGCAGACACTAACTCAGGCAGGTATATAAGGCAATATTACACAGGTGTTTTAAAGGTGTATAAATAAACCCAGGAATTAATTGTATTTACCCCCAACAATATGAATTAAATAGTAGAGTAACTGAAGCCTTATGTCAGGTTAACTTATCCAGGTAAGGCTCTCTTTTAATTAATTAGTGAGTAATGAATAATTGAAGGTCTTCTTCCTGATAGATTGTCATGTCATTTAATATTGTACTTAGTTTGTTTTGTGTTTTGTGGAGAATTGTGGTAATATTTTGTAGTGATTTGTACTTTGTAGTTTCAGTCATTTTAATTCGTGTTATTTAGTGATTGTTGTGTTATATCCATACTTGAATGATATGTGGTGTTTAATATATAAATTGTGTGTGTGTGTGTGTGTGTGTGTGTGTGTGTGTGTGTGTGTGTGTGTGTGTGTGTGTGTGTGTGTGTGTGTGTGTGTGTGTGTGTGTGTGTGTGTGTGTGTGTGAGAACATATATGAAATTACACATTTCAGGTTGTCAGGTATATGCTCACACACACACTCACACACACACACACACACACACACACATTGTTACAGTGCAACAAAAGATTGCAGTGAGCAAAAACCTTGATTAAATCTTTACAATAGTTTCTCCTGATGTTATATTTTAATAAGTTTTGGTAAGAAGTTGTCTTATATTAAGACTACATGCAGCCAAGACTTACTGTGTGATGAAGAACACGACTGTAGAGACTTTATCATCAACCTCAACTTATAACATTCTTCCTCATACCGAAATAAACAATAAACAAGCTTAAACCATTTCACTGTCAAAATCGTATAAATGCGATTCAAACTAAGTCTCCCTTAACAACCTGTATCACAAAAAATGTCTCGGTGTTGAACAAGTCGTGTACACTGAGGCAGGCGGCAACATTTATCCTCTTCTGGTGATGATACTTGTCCGTTTGTTGAGTATTAGTGGATCTAGAGCAGTGGTTCACAGACCTAACCACGTGGTCCTCTCCTTTACCAAAATGGGGGCTCCCAAATATTTAAGTAAATTTAATGATCTTTTAATAAATTTTACACCTTGTACTCATATTTTTATCACTTTCAATATCAACTAATTATTTTAACCATGTGTCCCTTACATATGGGAAAGACTGAAAAATACTGAGAAAAAATTAATAATAAAGAAAAAATTGAATTATATAATATATTTTTCACATGGTCTCAATCACCCCTTGTACCAGCCTCGAGCCCCTCAAGGGAGGCGGCCAACCACTGATCTCGAGGATGAAGGGGAAGGGGGGAGGTGGGGCAGACTGTACCCCTTAATAATGAAGATTTTTTTATTTATTATTTATTATTATTATTATTATTATTATTATTATTATTATTATTATTATTATTATTATTATTATTATTATTATTATTATTATTATTATTATTATTATTATTATTATTATTATTATTATTATAGAAAAGTTCTGGCAGCAGTAAGGTGCAGACTTTTCCTGACATCCTCTGGTAGAAGAAGTTGTGCAAAATTATTGATTACACAAGGGAATGTATTGACTTTCATGTGGACATCTTTCTGCCGTAACCACCAGATAAAATCGTGGATAGGTCAACGCTGTAGACAGTTTATGGACATGATATCCCCTCCTTCCCGCCTTCCTAATTCTATTGAAATGTTCAACTGCTTTGTCCTGGAGATAGTCTACTAGTAGTAAGTAACGAGTGAAGGACCACTAGCAAGTCTACGGACTTGGCGCACCCACATTCAACCACAACATCTCAGCAACTTGTCAAGGATTTTTTCTGAAAATTTCTAGACTGAAAATTTGGTAAGTGAGTAATAGAAGTTAAGTACTGAGCCACATGACTCAGTAGTGGGATATTTAACATTATTGTTTATTTATTTAGTGATTTATTCGTGGATGAAAAAGCTGATAAAATTTAAAATAATTTTGAGGGTGAAAGTCATTTTGTTCGCCAGAAAATGTTCGAGGAAATATTAGGATTTAATCCTTAATACTTTATTTTTATCATGGCGGCAGTCTCAAGAAAATGGTGTTTACTAGAGTTGCTTTAATGAGCTTAATAAATGCTTTTACTAACACTGGTTCATGTTTTTACAGGTGGAGACATCAGTACAAAGTAAGTACACATTGCGTCACTTTTACAGTTGGAAGATCTCATTATTATAAGGAGCAGTTTTGAAATATTTACATCTAAAGTTATAAATAGTTCCAGGGATTGAAGATCCACTAGTACACTATTCAGTGTCACTTTGAATTGAAAACAGAACAAACCAGACCTGTATTATTCAAATTCTACATAGTGACGCACAGTGAATCTTGAGTCTTGATTTGTCTGGGAGGATATTTTATTTTATTTTATTTTATTTGTTTATTACATGTGTCCTACTAATACTGTTGACCCACAAGTGCCAGAAACCCAGTGGTGATAACGCCAGGTACTGAGATAAATCAAGACTTGTAGCGATGTTAACTTTAAGGTTAGGTTAGGTTACAGTGTCTAGGGTTAATCACAAGTATAACTAACACTTGAGATGCAGTTTATAGAGGTTGTGTAGTGATTGTTCTTCAGATGGAGGGAAGGTTAGTGTGTTTTAGAGCAATATAACTAACTATATGTTTTTGAGGTGCAGATTTAGTACACATGTATTCCTTTCTGTTCACCACATAATGTGATGTTTATTTTAGAGGAAGTTAAAGTTTTTGTTTGTTTTTACAGATGAAGATAATGTACTTGATTTTTTTTTTTACTTAAATAACAAGTTTATTTCGCGTGAAGGGATAAGTCGTATATTTAATTCAGTTCAACACACGCAAGCTTGTTTTTCATTTAAGGATAATTTACAGATATTATTTTGTTTAATGCTACATGCAACTAACAAAGCTATTAATTTACGTTGCTATTCCTTCCGAAAAAAAAAATTACTTGTGTCTGTCATTGACTTTTACTAATTTTGTACTAAAAAAAATAGTAAAATGATTCATAAATTGGTTTGTTTTTGTGCAGAGGTCATCAACCGTAACCGTCCACTGGTAGGGTTAAACGGAAGAAAAATCAGATTTCCATTCCACTTCTGCTGCAACATCCTCTTGGTCATATTGCTCCGTTATAAAGGATTATCCGTCATCAGTTGGTTTTTAAAGGTTTTATCTTTTGGGTGTAATAAAAAAAATACTACACGTGCCTCTGTGTGAAGTACCATGCTGTTACAACTTGGTGTGTGTGTGTGTGTGTGTGTGTGTGTGTGTGTGTGTGTGTGTGTGTGTGTGCCAAGATAGAGGAATTGGTTAGGTTAGGTTATGGCAGGTGATCTTTGTCTCTAACCTTAATTGTTTTTAGAAGATATTTCTCTGTTGTGAAGGAAAATAAGCCTGGTAATACACGAGTCTATGTTCTGGATAATTCTTAAAACTCAGCAGCACTTTTGTCACAGGTAAATAGGATTTAATTCTTTTATACCAAACCTTTGTCGTGATAGAAAAACTCGCCTAATTTCATGACCATTTTTAGGCAGTGTAAAGTGCACGAGGAAATAGTATTGATGAAATAATATGAGAATAAGCACCTGACACTAATTACAGACCTGACTCTGAAATATACATAAACTGTTACATTTGATATTTTCCCACACATTCCAACCAAAGATTAGCCTCCAGCTTACTTTACCTGATGATTAAGCACCCTAACGCTACCTGGGAGGGGGACGGTTTGGTTAGGTTAAATTTGATTAGGTTAGATCATATTAGGTAAGCTTAGGTTAGGTTAGCTTTGTGGTGGTTAGTCATCAGGTTAAATAAACTGAGGAACTAACCCTCATGTGATTCTACTTTGACCTGAACTGTATATTTTCTTCTGGTAGTTGGAGAGAATCACACGGATTAAAGAAACCCGACTGGGAGGAAAACAGATCTTCTCGTGATATTGCTTGGAGAAGACAAAGTTAATTGCTTCTCATTAATACTATTGACTCCCGGAATCATCTCGCGTGGATGGGACCGCCATGATGACGATGACTCTCGGGTCTCTACACAGACTCCAAACCTCCTTGATCGAGTCCATTGCTGAGAACGATTATTGCTGCATTTTGCATAGAAATCTAGACTTAGAATTTTAGATTAGTTAGATCTGGTCTAATGAGTTGCTGAGGATGATTATTTTTTCTATAGATATCGTTTCCAAGAGAGAGAGAGAGAGAGAGAGAGAGAGAGAGAGAGAGAGAGAGAGATCAGTTTATTAGGAAGAAAAAAAAAACATTACTGAACATCAATAAGACATACTAAAATAAATTTATTTTAGTCGACGATAAAAAAAACAATATTTACATCAAACCCGACAGAGCTACAAACACAACACAAGAGGTTAATAATAAACCAGACAAGGTACACGCGTAAGGTTGTAAATAAATTCAACCAAACATTAGGTTCATTTGGCCTCACAGGTTCCTAGGTCGTAGATATTTACAATTTACAGCCAAAGTAAGCCAAGGATTATAATTATTGACGGCAGTTAATGTTGGCAGGTGGAAGTCAGTCGAGCGTAATGGATAAAAAAAAGCGTCAAAATATCCTTCAGTTTCTTTGTATAACGTAGTCATATATTCCAAAGCAAATTGTTCCTTTGTCTGTACAGAAAAAATATGCGATAAGTGCCTCGTGTGCCTTTGTATACAAGTGAATATGAAACACTATGAATAAACGCCCACTAAAAAAATAAAATAAAAATAATGGAGGAACTACTGAGAGAATCACAGAGGAGTGTAGGTTGGGTGTAACACAGGGAACTAAATGAGAGGGTGAGAGATTTTAAACGAGTGAACGAGATGTTATTGTAAGGTAGGAAAGGCAGTAACGAACAGTGAGCTGGACACAGAGGAAGATAAGACTCACACCAGATTGTATCCCACCAGACTATAGAAAACACTCACAGAGACACGAAATACTATAAGGTTTGATTAAATATGAAAGACAGACGTTCATCCAACATTAGGTGATAAGGAAGATGGGAATAATAATGATGATTTTGTATATACAGTCACCCGAAAAAGTCTACCCAGATTGTTAAATATAAACCATTGAAAGCTTGGGAATTGTTTTTGGATGACCCTGTATATGTATCAAGGAAATCAACAGGTAGACCGTCAGAAAGGTGTATAGAAGGGTAGGTTAGCATCACCCCCCATAGGGCTCTGTAGTGATCCTGGCCCGCCAGTACCGACGCTTTAACACACACTTAAAGTTGTGAAAATAATGGAGAAAAAGTCAGAGTGAGGCCCACAATATACATGGAAATCCCGAGGAATCAGTTAATGGAAACGACGTATTGAGCGGCATTACCCCGGGCCCAGCCACCCACCGTCACCCCGGGCCCAGCCACCCACCGTCACCCCGGGCCCAGCCACCCATCACCACCCAATACCATCCTAGCTCTTACCCACCACCACCACCTCGGCTCCCTGCACACCACCACCACCCTGCAACCCAACCACCCTAATCCCCTGCCCCTACACCCACCACCACCACCCCTGTCGTGCCACCTGCACCCTCCACTTATTCTATCTCTTCCTCTCATATGTTGTGTGTGCAGGAAAGATGCACGAGAGAGAGAGAGAGAGATAATGAAGACAAGTAGAGGGAGACGAGTAAAAATGAAGAGAGAGAGAGAGAGAGAGAGAGAGAGAGAGAGAGAGAGAGAGAGAGAGAGAGAGAGAGAGAGAGAGAGAGAGAGAGAGAGAGAGAGTCTATCATGAAGCCATTCTTAGTTGTAAACAAGTCGTAAGAACAAGTAAATATTAGCACAGCTTATTCATTAGTCATTTTTTTTCTTCAGTGCAGTAGTTAAGGAGAGAGGCGTGTTGACATTAGGACCAGACGCTACTCCTCACTCACTCATTTATCTTAACAAGTGACTGAATATTACTTAGTCGGTTCTTGTAAATGCGACTAAGTTTCCTTGAAGTTGTTCCTCGGGTTTAGATGCTGCTCGTCCTACGCTTGTTACTGTTACCTATTGACGCCCCCCCGTGGTGGTTATTGGAGACGAGAGAGAAGCGAGAGTGCAGGGTGGAGTGTGTTTATTGCGATATATTTATTTATGTTTGACTAAATTTTAACTTTTTTCGAGGTTTGTTTTATTAATCTATTTTATTTTTATTTATTTATGTTTTTTAATTTTATTTTTTTTATTTAGTGTGTGTGTGTGTGTGTGTGTGTGTGTGTGTGTGTGTGTGTGTGTGTGTGTGTGTGTGTGTGTGTGTGTGTGTGTGTGTGTGTGTGTGTGTGTGTGTGTGTGTGTGTTTTAGGATTCCTGGAGATATTAAAACTATTGATTGTAAAATAACTAATGAATATATTTAACCATTGACTTCTTAGGTCAAATAAAATACATCTATGTCCCTTAACCACTCTAAAAAAAAAATCCAGGTGAAGTAAAGGTATTCACTATGTAAAGATTATACTATATCTTTTATATCATGTTTGTCAATGTATTTATTCAGAAAATTTAATCCATATTATAATTAAAATCTAATCTTCGAGTCAATCATTTTAATTGAGGAAGAAGAATTTTTTTTTTTACCTTGACTGATCATGAATTCGGGAGGATCATAACTTTAAGAGATATACAAAATAATAATAATAATTGTGGTGAAAAATAATCGCGAAATCATATAAAACTGAGGCACCAGATTGGAAGTTAATCAAGAAATTACAAAAAAAAAGTATTACAATTTAGCATCGACGCTTAATGACTGGTAGTTTCAGTCCATGTATCAGCGGATTTTTCACAGCAACTTTATGGCGGTAATTCCGTGTTATAATACAGCCGCGACTGACGTGTGTACTATGTCATCTAACCCAATATGTGGTAGAGATTTAAAGGCGATATACCATGATGTATAACCTATTGATATGCTACGTGGATATACTCAGTGTTAAGTATTGTGTAGTGTTATATATTATGTGGCGGTGATAGTGAGCACACACACACACACACACACACACACACACACACACACACACACACACACACACACACACACACACACACACACACACGCAGACACACACACCCCGCCAGCGTCGTCCTCACGAGAGTTATCTGATGACGAGAGAATGGATGACTCGCTCGTGTTCCACCGTCCCTTGGTGCCCGGGGTTCGATTCCAGACTCCGTGCCTGTCCTTAGTCAGTGTCAGACACGTACCCTCTCACAATAATGGAATATTCTCTCCCTCTCCCTCTCCCTCTCCCTCCTTCTTTCCTTCTCCCTTTCTGCTGGTGTTTGTGGTGGTGGAGAGGAGCCCACTCGCTCCTGCTGGTGGTGGTGGAGGAGAGGAACCCACTCACTCCTGCTGGTGGTGGTGGAGGAGAGGAACCCACTCACTCCTGCTGGTGGTGATGGAGGAGAGGAACCCACTCACTCCTGCTGGTGGTGGTGGAGGAGAAGGTGTGGTGAGATTACGTTTAAAATACAAGAAAGAGAGAGAGAGAGAGAGAGAGAGAGAGAGAGAGAGAGAGAGAGAGAGATTAGATAGAGTAGAATAGAAGAGAATAGAAAATGGGAAGCCAGTGGAGACAGTAAGTAGAAAGACCATCGTTGTATTGTCTCCCACCCGCCACAGAGGCCAGACCAACTGCCTACCTCACCTCTCCCTCCCACAAAATTAAGAGAAAGTAGCGGATTCTCATTTCTTCTCTTTGTCTCAACTACCGACGAGACAAGGAGTTAATTTCAGACCAAGATATTAAATATGGTTCATTTACATACATGAATACATTAATGTCTCCCGCTGTAAAACTATTTTCTAAGTTGTGTTATTGTTTTTGGTTTTATTGGGGGAGGGGGTGGAAGGGAAGGGACAGAGGAGGTATGGGAGAAAGGTGAAGTGTGGGAGGGAGGTGGGAGAGGGATGGGAGGGGTGGGTTATCAGACGAAAATATTAGACTGGTCCATCAATATATTCTTTGTATTATAAGTTTGCTTCATTTACACACAGTTGCAGGGTCTCAATTGTTTCTCTTACCATTGACAACACAACATACATATATAGTTTCTCACTTTTGATCTTTTTTTTCATTTTTGTATTTATAGTTCTTTATTATTAATATTATTATTATTACAGTTACTGTATTATTGTCATCATTATTTTATTATTTTATTTTTGTTTGTTTTATCATAAATTTTATTTATTATGAATTATTATGACTATTATTTATTATTATTATTATTATTACTATTATTATTATTATTATTATTATTATTATTATTATTATTATTATTATTATTATTATTATTATTATTATTACTATTATTACATTTTCGCCCCCCAGGCCCCAATGTGGGTCAGTGACCTGTGCCCGGGTGGGCTAATCGTAAAACACACACACACACACACGCACACACACACACACACACACACACACACCATTCCCAAGATAGTTTAGGAAAAAAGTTGTGAAGTATAATGGTGTGGTAGGCGCTGTAAATCGCTTACCGGAGGAAAATTTCTGAAACAAAGTCGAGTCATTCGTTTATAAGTCAGCGTAAAATGTCTCACAGCTCACCACGATATTTAGAGGGGCATGGAAAGTGTCTGTATGTATGACTGAACATGAAAGGAATGTCAATCACTGTTATTACTGCGTTCATCTGTGTGGTATTCTTAGCTCGTCTGAAGTTGTATGAGTCTCTCTGTAACTGACTGACTTACTGACCGTCAAGTTTAAAGTGATGCAAATTCAATTAATCTTAAGTTTATTTTAGTTTTTGGTTTATTGACGGAGAAAAAAACGTGTCTTCCCTCGCAACAATTAAACCAGTGTATTTAATTCTTGTTCTTAAGTTGGTGCAGGGTGGTGAGGCTATATCGTGGTCTGCGTCTTAACCTTTCATTTTCCTGTAAGTTTCCTCTCTGTGTTCTTGGCTCACTGGCGTCCCTTTATCGAGCATTTAGGAGTCGACTCGCGTGGTGGTGGTGGTGGTGGTGGTGGGGGAGATTCACGGGTGGTCACAGAGCGGGTAAGATATTACGGGTTACATATTTGAACTCTCAGCATCTACGGATTATCGGCTCAGCACCACGACCAAGGAAACGCCATGACCAATCCACCAAGAAGGAAATGTCGTCTCTTCGCCAAGGAACACAAAGAAGGAAATGTGTCTCTTCGCCAAGGAACACAAAGAAGGAAATGTCGTCTCTTCGCCAAGGAACACAAAGAAGGAAATGGTGTCTCTTCGCCAAGGAACACAAAGAAGGTAATGTCCTCTCTTCGCCAAGGAACATAAAGGAAGGAATGTTGTCTTAATTATCATCACCAAATTTCCAGATGATTGCAGTTTAATTGAATCCCATGAATATGTTGCCAAGGCGGTGATAATGGTCGCAGTGATAGTTCCTGTTTTAAGTCAAGGCATTGTGTCGTGGCGGTAGATACTCATTGTATTCTCGACGATATATTTTTCTGTCATTGTGCGTCGTGTTCTAGAGTGGATTAGTTTGACACATTTTAACATCAACAGATAGGAGAGAGGAAAATTTATCTCACGAAACTTTTTTAGAATCACTGCCTGACTCTTTGGATTTCACTGCGGTTAGTCATGGTGTAACTTTAGTCCTCAATATGGTGACGTGAGAGAGCGCATAACTGAACACATTTACCTCAACCACACGAGGATGGAGGCCAAAATTGTCCTTGAAATTACAGCGAGACTTTAACTGAGATGAACGCGGCCTCTCGACACAACTCAAGGGGAAAAACATGAATCTATGGACCTTCAGACCCCGAGCCCAAGGTTGTGTGTGTGTGTGTCCAGCGTCGCCACCCAGCCAGACAGACAGCCAGCTAGACAGTCAGCCAGCGAAGCCATACAGTCAGGCATCCAGATATCTAGACAGCCAGCCAGACAGCCAGACAAACAGACAGTCAACCATCCAGCCAGCCATCTAACTAGCCAGACAGCCAACCAGCCAGCGACACCAGCCATCTCTCAGCCCCCCACGTGTAATTACGTCTCACGGGACATAATC
Organism: Homarus americanus; assembly: GCF_018991925.1. Lineage (NCBI taxonomy): Eukaryota > Metazoa > Arthropoda > Malacostraca > Decapoda > Nephropidae > Homarus > Homarus americanus. The sequence continues at coordinate 67,245 of NW_024738773.1, read as the reverse complement.
AACAACAGCAATAATCCTAACGTGTGACTTTAGGTTGGTGAGGCCGGATGTACGCGGGGCTATTGGCCAGGTTTAACTACTAGAAGCTGTTAGTAAACCAGCAACAATGTGGCATTTGCTGGCACTTAGCGGTGGCATCCTTCCCACGCCGGCCTCTTGTATTAGCACTTTTTTCTTCTCTCTGCCCTGTCTACCCCCACACATGTTATTTATGTCCGCCTGATGCAACAACACCTCAGAGACTTGTCCTGCTCTCTCTCTCTAATTGTATCACATACATCAAAGGCGCCCAGAGGCAAGGCTCAACCCATCATGTATACGTCACTAAGAATTTATAGCAAAAACGAATGGCATTTTGACACACACACACACACACACACACACACACACACACACACACACACACACACACACAGCTAAAAGACAGTTGTAGTCTACCGTGCGAATAACGTATCGTATTCACTCAGTTTACACTCTTTTGGTGTTCCATTATTCCTTCTGACACAAAACACACTAAAAAATTCCTCCCTGAACACGTTTGTACTTTTCTTGTGATGCAACCCCCCCCCTCCCCCTTCCACACCCTCCCACACACAAAACAAAAATCCTTCCCTTAAAACGTCTTCCCTTACCCAACGTTTGCTCCCGACGCAACTGGTAAAAACGTCTTCGCTTATAAAGGTAATTTAAGGCGGAAAAGAAAAAGAAGTGAGTCGAAGTATTTTTTTTTCTGTCGCGGGATGTTGGTGATCAAAGGAAGATGGTTACGTATATAATTGGCTTCTGATGGAGGATATTAAGGAACTAGTTTCACTCTGACCTTTTTAATACTAGAATTGGGGAGGGAGAGCTGGGGGAGGGGAGGGGAGAGCTATAGGGGGAGGGGGAGCCAGGGAGGGGAGAGCTGGTAGGGGAGGGAGAGAGGGGAGTCTTGTGTGTGTGTGTGTGTGTGTTTACATGTATGGGATTTATCTCGCTATGATTGTATTTGTGTTCGTCCTTTTCCCACCACTTTACCCTGTGTGGTGGTGGGAGGAGGAGGGGGGGGGTGGAGGGGAGGCCTCTGTAGTGAAACGTATTGTGTGGAAACCTAAAACTTTTCTCTCTGTCTGGGAAAATCTATTTACTTACTATAACAGAGAATTAATGTTTTTCTACTGTTCTGTCGTACACACACTCACACACACACACACTCACACACTCACACACACTCACACACACTCTTTCTCTCTCTCTCTGTTTATTTTTTATATCCAGAATATATATTTGTTTACATATTTATTTTCATTTAATTAACGAAACAACTGAAGCAGACGTCAACGTAAAGATATATATTGTATTAATTAATCCACCTCTAAGATAATAACAAATTAAACCTCATCTTTAACGTAAGGTTTAGGGGCATCCACTTATTATATTTCACTACAAGACAAAAACATTTATTTGTACTCACCACACGATGAGGGAACAAGAGTACTCAGACATCACTAGTACTCGTATAGTGAAGTCGAGAATGTTGATGTACTCTACGGATCTCACACTCCATATTTCACTAACACCTATTTCTGTCTCATCCACCTACAAGATATTATATTGCCAGTAAACACACACACACACACACACACACACACACACACAGTTGTACTCACCAGGCAAGGAGACAGCCAGCAAGACGATGAGAACGAAGAACTTGGTTGTGAGTTGGCCGAGGGTGAGCATCCTGTGTTATGTTGCCGCCTCACTGGCCGGGGGATCCTCTTTACTGGGGGATGATGATGTCCATTCACCACCCACCGCCACCCGCCTCCTCCTCGCTCAAGTCTTCAGCTCAGGACACTACACCCACTTTGCTCCTCACAACCATTTTACAACTTTTTGATTTTAAAGATTTCACCCTTTTTTCTTCTTCTTCCCTCTCTCTAATATTCTACCTTTGCATTTCAGGTTTTTATTATATATGGAAAATTTCTCTCACTTTATTATTTTTATGAAGTTTATGTCACTGATTTTCATGTGATTTTTGTCATTTTATTATTTGGTATGAAATTGTTACTATTATTTTCATTGACACCTTTTTTACTTATTTTCTTAAACTATGTCACGTTTATTATGTTTTGTTTATAACTGCACAGTTTTTGAGAGTATTGTTGTTGTTGTTGTTGTGTTTTATCTACAGTTATTGTACATCTCTCCTGGCAACTGTCGTCACTCGGATTAAAACCTGAAACAAAAATAAATGAAAGATTAGACATGTGAATTGTTTATAAATATTCAGGTAATTCTAATGTTTATCACTCGTCTGCTTTATCTGTTTTTCTTTATTTTTTTTTTTACTTTACTATGACTGTTTCTTTTCTCTTTTTCTCTTTCTCTTTATTTTCTCCTTTGTGCAATTTTTTCTCCCCCTCTCACTCGTAGTTCACAGGTACTCTATATCTGTTTCCTGCCCTTTCTCTTGTTTTTCCCCTTTGTACACTGTCTTTTTACTCTCTCTCTCTCTCTCTCTCTCTCTCTCTCTCTCTCTCTCTTCCCTCCCATTCCTCTCACTTCTCTTCCTCCCCCCCACATTCTACTCGGCATTCACCAGGCGCGTGCAGGGGGTAACGTGGAAGGCAGGCGGTGTGGGAGGCAGGTGGCGTGGGAGGCGCAGATGGGAGGGAGGAGGAGCGGGAAGGAGGGAGGTTGCGTGGGAGGCAGATGACGTGGGAGAAGGTGACGTGGGAGAAGGTGGCGTGGGAGAAGGTGGTGTGGGAGAAAATGGTGTGGGAGAAGGTGGTGTGGGGTAAGGTGGCGTGGGGTAAGGTGGCGTGGGAGAAGGTGGTGTGTGGGGTAAGGTGGCGTGGGGAAGGTGGTGTGGGAGAAGGTGGCGTGGGAGAAGGTGGCGTGGGGTAAGGTGGTGTGGGAGACGCGGGGCGAGGCGGACAAGTTGCCTCATCAGGATAACCATTCATTCTGCGGCAGCGTGAAGGAGGGAGGAGGTGCGCGCTTGTTGATGATATTTGATGGTGAGAGACGATTTAGTTTCTCTCTCTCTCTCTCTCTCTCTCTCTCTCTCTCTAAGTCGTTCTCAGTCAACAAACGTTCACTCAGTAATAGAGGGTCGTCGAAAAAGAATCCCATGTTTTAATAATATTTTTTTTCTTTACATGTCTCTGTACCTTGATCCTTAATGGACTTTAACTTCTTCAGGATAAAACCCTCTTAGGTTATGTGTACAGGACATACATACAGTACATCGCTATTAGGTAACTGTCCCTATTGAGTCTAATATATATTATCATAAAAGTTGTGTAGAGCAAAGACTAACACGCAAACAACGGTGCTTGGTGACCCGGCCTGTTGAACCTCTTATTATAACGATAGCATAATCATGGCGACTTATAGTACCGTATAACATGAGTGTAGTATAATGCAGTTTGTTATAGTAGTCTTCCCCTATACCCGGCAGGTAGCGTTTAGGTGTAATCGGTTATATGAGTCACACATGTCCTGTCTTCCTCATAATCATGTTATATGAGAAGCTGTGGGCTGCCAGGAATGAAAGTGTGTCCCAAGTCCATTATTTTGGTACATATGAGGGACTCGAGTCTCTTCACTTTCCCAATGATAAAGTCAGGTACCTATTTACAGTTGGGTGGACTTGGGGGTACCCTGAGAGCGAACCAGTGACCCTTGGGACAGGAGGTGAGAGAATTACCCACGTGGTCATCGCTTCCTTGTTATTTAGTGTAACTTGTGTCAGACGTAAAGATATGATCAAGTATAATGTTTATATATTGTAATGCTCTATTATACTACACACGTGAACAAGGCCGAGGGAAGTTGTAGACCGTCAACAATAATAATGCTTCTCCCTCCTGACTCCATAATGCTGCTTCTCTCCTCATGACTCCATAATGCTGCTTCTCCCTCCTGACTCCATAATGCTGCTTCTCCCCTCATGACTCCAGTGTTCCTCCCCCATGACGCCATAATGCTGCTTCTCCCTCATGACTCCATAATGCTGCTTCTCCCTCATGACACCATAATGCTGCTTCTCCCTCATGACTCCATAATGACCGACTCCATTACATCAGCAGTGAAGAGAATAGAAAAAAAAACTGTTAAATGGCACAGCGTCTCTGATTTAATTGGAGAAAAATTACGCTCATTAAAAATTTCTCGCAACAGATTAGCTGAAATGCTTGGATAACGCGCCATTATCTCATATTCTTTCAAGCGGATCAGAATTTTAATTAAACCCAAAGATTGTTATGAGCCCCTGATTAATGGCAAGAGTTTTCTGACGAAAATAATCCCTTGAATAATTAATCTACATATTTTTATTTCCGTGGCAAATCTTCAGGATATAATTGTGAAGGTGAAAATGTTACTAAAAAACCATACTAAGACATATTCATCATTAACTGAGTTTGTTGTGGTTTTATAAGACGCGTGTGTGTGTGTGTGTGTGTGTGTGTGTGTGTGTGTGTGTGTGTGTGTGTGTGTGTGTCGTTATCATTATGCTGTTAAGAATATTGAAGCTTAATTATAAGGTTTTTCTGCGGTGGTTAATGTGATTTCACTCTACAAGGAAGGCTTTAGTGCAGACAATCCACTGGTGCCTCTTTGTCTGAAGCTGCTGTTATTATTATCAGCTCTCAAGGCTGTCTCAAGGAGCTGAATTAGTAATATGAACCAGTGATTTTGTTATTTTGTTTCCTCTCTGTAAATAATTACTTTTGTTTGTCATGGTGGAAGATTATGGCTTGTGGTATTTTTTTATTTAGCTTTTATTTAGTCACGTTGTTTATATGATTGGTACACAGACAGACAGACAGACACACACACACACACACCCACATCCATTCCACCAAAGGAAAATAAAACACACTACCAGGAAATAAAAACAGAAGCAATGATCCCCTCCCACACCTATGTTTCCAAAGACTTTCCAATAACACGTCCGACCAGTTTATGTGTTGATACGGTTTCAAAAGGTAATCAATCCTCTTATGGAATACCGACGCACATATCACACCAAACTAGCCAAGAATAGACCTTGAACTGCGTGTATGACGAGTGCTTCATGGCGCCATTGTCTGGGGAGTGTGTACAGGGGATGAATGGGATGGAATACTCGCGGGGAAGGGGAATTTTTCTATTAGCTTTAGCAATGAGGATAGGAAGGAAATCATTGAGCTAACTAACGCAGCTGATAAGAAAGAGAGAGAGAGAGAGAGAGAGAGAGAGAGAGAGAGAGAGAGAGAGAGTGTTACCCTGTGGTCCTGGATGGTTCACCTTTCAGCCTCACACTTGGTTTATCTTGGGCAATGCGTCCCTCGTCCCCAGGCTGTAGGGTGCTCAGACCTCTCCACTCCCTCGTGTCTAGCTCCAAGGGCGGCTCTTACCCTCAATTGAAGTGGCCCCGGAAGAGCGTAGGAGGGCCCATGAAGGAAAGTAGGAGGAGACCTCGAGGAGAATTGAAGGAGGACTCGGTAATCGTTAGAGGAGGACTCGATGATTGCCGAAGGAGGACTTGGTGATCGTTGAAGGAGGACTCGGTAATAGTAGGGGGAGACATTTGATGGTAGAAGGAGGACTCAATGGTTCTAAGGACAGACCAGAAGGACCCCAAGAGGTGACCTGGAAGAGTAAAGAAGAAGACAGGAAGGAACTTAGGAACCTAGCAGGAGTTAATGACCGTAAGAGGAGGAAGAAGAGGAGGAGGAGGAGGAGGACTCAAGGTTCTTAAGAGGACCACTTAAGAACTCATGAAGTGGTCACAGAGAGGCGATGAAAGACACATTAAAACTGTCTTCCAGCAGCTCAAGGCGACGGTACACTGGAGACCTGAAGGTGGTGGTGGTGTACTCAAGTTCCAGCCGCGACTTAATGCAGAAATTAGTTTTTTTTATCTTTTTCTACAGAATTGTTAGTAATTTTCATAAAGTATCGTTCGTTATTTATTTGTGTATCACTTAAAAGTTCTCCCAAATAATAGTGAATAAATACAGTACAGGAATACATGAATCCTTTTCTGATGTTCCCGTGAAGCCATTTGCTGAGCTCTGCGAGGTTCCAATAATGTTTGTAGGTATTTTGTTTGTGCTTTTCCGGAAAATCTCGCTACAGCTATAAAGGACGCGTCTTGGGACCCTAAAATAAGCTTCCTGCTGAGAGCCTTTCGCAGATTTTTCTTTTCATATAATAATAATTTTAATAGGAACATGTATTAGTCAATTAAGAACTTTGTAAACTTTATACTTATATATTTTTACATTTTTTTTATTATCACTTAAACATTCAGGGTTTTTTTTTAAATTTTGTTGAAGTTTCCGAAGTATTCACTGAGTTGTATCTTTCTGTAACAGTAAAAATGTAAAGATAATAGTGACGCAAACAGATAGAACACAACACATACTGGACGAGAGAAAACATAATGCAAAAAGTTAACCAACACAAGAAAAATACACATAAAAATGAGAGCGACAATTGGAGGACTTGTGAAGGAGGACCTGGGCGGGCCCTGAGGGAGTCGTCTGCCTAAACTGCGTGTGAGGGAGGCGACCTGAGGCTGGAGTCTGACAGATTCGTATGTCAGCGTTTTCCAGTACAGAGTACGCATGCGACTGTCTCTACATCAGCTGCGGCACTGAGGTAACTAGTGGCGATATTGGTGGCACGAAATTGTATTGAGATTCTGTCATAACCAGATGCGTCCGCGTATGTCTCAGCCATGGAAGAAAAACGAAGACAAAATATAAAATAAAACCCACGAGTAAGATTATTGAAGAATCTGGGTATTGGGGGGGGTGGGGGTGTAGGCGTCTCGCGAGGCCCCACCGAGACCTCCCGGTGGCAGGTATTAAAGTGTCATTTAAGGAGAATTATCGGAGTGCTTTTTCTCCCGCTTGTAAAGTGGGTTAGAAAAGAGAGCGTTTCTTGAGTGACTTGGTGCTCGTGTGAAGTGTGTGTCTCCCGGGACGCTGCTTGGGAGGTGAGGGGGGGGTAGGGGCTTCTGTCTTATAAGGTGTATCTTATCTTGTTAGGAGCTCCACGTTACCGCCTGAAGATTAGACACCCTAGTTTATTTCAACTAAAGATTAACCACCCTAATCTAATCTCTGAGGTAGCATTAGGGTGGTTGAGGTGGAGTAAGGTGAGGTGTGTGAGTCTTTGTCCAGTGTCTGTGTGGCGGTGAAGGTTGTCTCGTGTTAGTCTTCCCTGTCTTGTGTCTAGTGTTTTATATCTAGTTCACGCCGCTGTATTATGTTGTATTTATTTATTTATTGGAATATTGTTTTCTTTGCTTAGATCTTGTAAAAAACATTACCATTTGCGATACTTGTGGCAGCATACGCACGCACACGTATACCCCACGCATGCACGCATACACGCACGCACACGTATACACCACGCATACACGCACGCACGTACGCACACGTATACACCACGCGCGCACACACGCGCGCACACACACACACACACACACACACACACACACACACCTACTTAACGTATTTAAAAACGAATCAACCAATTTTACGTTGAACGCATCTGTTCCTTCAGACTCTCGACTGATTTATTTGTTTATCCGTGTTTTTATTTCACGAAGGGTGTGTGGCAGGGGCTTGGCGCTGGGCCAGCCCGGGCCTGGAGTAATCCGGCCTCTCCCTGGCCAAGGTTGGGTTGGGGGCGGAGGAGCCATCATCCTGCAGTTACCCGCCGCCTCCCGCTATTACTCGCCTACACAAGGAAGATACTCAGCGCTTATGTGCCGCTCTGATTGATTACTCCCAGGCTGGGACTTGCTCGCCGCAGTTCCCAGAGCAGCGTCAGGAGTCGGGGATAGTTTTGTTTTACCTCCAGTTGTCGGTTTGTCTACCTGCGTGCAGTTATTTACTAGTGAAGCGCTTGTTGATCACAGTGTTAGCATCGGTGTGGGTATATTTTGTGTAAGAGGAAGAAACTGGGCGAGGAACTGCTATTGTTGTTCAAGTTTACCCGCCACAAACGTATCTCTCTCTCTCTCTCTCTCTCTCTCTCTCTCTCTCTCTCTCTCTCTCTCTCTCTCTCTCTCTCTCTCTCTCTCTCCTCGTCATGTTGAAGTAGGGAACAAACGCAGCCTCCTGGAGAGTCCTCATCTGCGATCATGAAAATATTCCCCAGGTAAACATACATATAAAGCTCCCTCCCTCCTCCCTCCCTCCTCCCTCCTCCTCCTCCCCTCCTCACCCTCCCTCCCTCCCTCCCCACTCCTCCCTCCCCTCCAAGAAAATAAAAGAAAGACATCCACTCAGACCCGCTGATGATGATCCCAGCCAACAATTCCAGTTTGGGTCGATGACTCATTTAAGCGTAAAGCATTCATCCTCGGCGTAAGGTATCCGATTAAGAGTTCATTATTTGAGAAACAGCTGGAGGCGGGATCAAAGAGAGGCATTAATAGGAGAGGAAAACAACCAAATATTATTCCTGGCCTCGAGGGGGGGGCTACAGGAAGATCCCAACTTGGGTTTATCTCAACTTCGGTTTATTCGTCTAATACACGAGGGTAGAGTTCCGGGCGAGAGGGTCGTTGTGGCAGCATATCTCCCCGCGGCGGGTATTTAAGGAGCCGAGTTCTTAAGGCATGAAATACTACAGATTTATACAGAGACGAGCAACCCACAAATGGCTGTATTATTTTTGCTCTCTGATATTTTTATCGGGATAATAGAAGCCCCAGGAAATTAGTGTGTGCACAGGACGAAGCGAGTGCTGCTCTCCTCTTCCCCTCCTCCCGTTTTTCTTATTTTTCCTTTTGCTCTTCCTCCTCCTACTTCTCCTTCTCCTCCACCTCCTCCTCCTCCTCCTTTTCCTCTTTCAGACTCGCCACCAGTGAAATGCTCTTCCTCAAGTTCTTCTCTTGGCATGAACGGCACCATCAATGTGTGTGTGTGTGTGTGTGTGTGTGTGTGCTCTTCCTTGTAGTTGATCTCTCTCTCCGGGAATTGTTCTTGATTTATATGTCTTGTGGAGTTAGAGCAGTCGAGGAAGACCAAGAGAGAAGGTGCTGCCTATAACGCGTATCCTGTTGTATTTATATCATGTACATACAGATAGAGACGTCATTTTTCACCTTTGTTTATCGTGTATTTTTGTATTATCTTGTCTGAGGCAGGAATACATTTACTGTTTGTACCTTTAATGGAAGAATGAAATATCTCAACACTTCAAACATCATCGTCCACGTTGTCACCCTTAACATGTCAGAACACAAGACCTGAGACTCTCCGCCCTGCAACACCATCAGCAACACAACTGAAGAGACAAGGCCAGATGACAACACCCTCATAATAACAAACAACTTGATGACAATATTTGACACAACAGGACCCACCAGGAGCTGATCCAATGAGGCAGCACAACATAACAACACAACACAACCTTGATGGAGTAACAACTCTTGGAGGAGGAATAATGATGAAACAAAAGGATATTTAAGAAAACAATTGCCTTGGAGACGTCAAATTTCCCTCAAGACAAACAACTTTCTGGCGATACTACTTGACTTAGCAAATAATCATAAGATCATCAAGACTCTGCTTCTAGTAAAACAAACGGTGACAATTTCTTCTATTTTATTCATTTCAAAATTAAAAGTAAAATGGGGAAAATTCACTTGGCAATGTACCAAAAATCATAACAACACTTCTCTTAGTAACTCTTTATATTAATGAGTCGTTTCCATATACTTTAACCTCACTATCACGTCACAGTG
>NW_024738773.1:47500-52500 GCF_018991925.1 Homarus americanus | reverse complement strand
TACACATACAGTCGACACATCATATATTCACATAGGCACATATACACACAATACACACACATGAACACACAATATATATATATCATAACTTATTACTATTATCCGTAGTGAATGTTTCCTCTGGTCACCTAACCTAACCTTAACCTAACCTAACCTATCCTAACCTAACCTTAACCAAACCTAACCTTAACCTAACCTAACCTTAACCCTTGACCACCCCTGAGTGAGGTCCCGAGAGGCAGCAGTAATGGTACGCCAGGACAGGACAGGAAGCAGAGAGTCACTGTGGTAGCTCCGAGGGCGTGTTGGCGAGTCATGTAAAACACTCATTTGTCTCCTGCCGTCTTCCTGTCCCCGTGTCTGTGTCCGTGTGTCTGTCTCTGTCTCTGTTACTGTCTATCAATTTGTCTTTTTTTTTTGCTTCTATGTCTTTTTATGTCGTTCTTGTGTTGTCTGCCAGTTCGTCTTTCTTTCTTGGTTCATCGCCGGCCAGTACGTCTCTGTTTCTCATCCTGCTCCTGTCTGTCTGTTTGTCTGTGGGTAGGAGAGAGTGGGTCAAAGATGGGTAGGGGAGGGAGTGGGTCAAGGGTGGGTAGGGGAAGGAGGGAGGGGTTGGTTAGTGGGTAGGGAAGGTGTTGGTGGGTGGCGAGGGATGGGGTCACAGGTCAAGGGCGGATCGAGGGATATGGTGGGTGGATGGAGGGTGGATAGAGTGGGTGGATAGAGTGGGTGGATGGAGTGGGTGGATGAATTGGTTGGATAGAGTGGGTGGATTTATTGGGTAGATGGAGTGGGTGGATGGAGGGTGGATGTTATGGGTGGATAGGAGTGGTGGATGGAGGGTGGATGGAGTGGGTGGATGAGTGGTAGGATGGATGGGTGGATGGTGGGTGGTTGATAGAGTGGGTGGATGGAGGGTGGATGGTGGGTGGATGGGTGGTGGATGGGAGGGGTGGATGGAATGGTTGGATAGAGTGGGTGGATGGAGTGGTGGATAGAGGGTGGATGGAGTGGGTGGATGGGGGTGGATGAAATGGGTTGATAGAGTGGGTGGATGGGTGGTGGATAGAGAGTGGTGGATGAGTGGTGGATGGAGGGTGGATGGAATGGGTGGATAGAGTGGGTGGATGGAGGGTGATAGAGGGGATGGAGGTGGATATGGGTGGATAGAGGGTGGATGGAGTGGTATGGAGTGGGTGGATAGAGTGGGTGGATGGAGTGGTGGATGGAATGGGTGGATAGAGGGTGGATGGAGTGGGTGGATGAGTGGGTGATGGGAGTGGTGGATTATGTAGAGTGGGGGGGTGGAGGGCTCTGCTCTTAAGTGCAAATTTACCAGTTTTCTATAACCGGATTGAAATTGGGGAGGGAAACCCATTTATCACACCGAAATTGTTAGGGCCGATATCAGATTGTCAGAAAAATATGCAGCCACGCATATTTACGGGAGACTGTTGTACACTAGAGGGAGGGGGGGGGAGGAGGGAGGGGGGTAGAGGAGGAGGAAGGGGGTAGAGGAGGAGGGAAGGAATGGGTGGAATAGGAATAAGAGGAGGTGAAGTTGGACGGAAGAGGAGGATGGGGTGGAAGAGGAGGTGGAGGAGGAAGAGTGTGTGTATGGGATGAATGGGTGTATCTGTAGTATATCCGCCTCATGTTATCGTGTGAGGAGGACATTAATTGTTTCCAGACTGTGTGAACCGTAAATAAGGAAATAGGTAAGACTTTATTGGTGGTCTCTCTCTCTCTCTATAATTTCAATGTTTTTAAAGATGTATAAAAATGAAAGAAAATGAATGAAATGAATAAAAAAAAACTTACATCTCATTTTCTTTTTATTTTTCTGTCTTTTAATCAATAAGTCCCTTAGAATATATTCCTCCCCAATCACATGTGTTACCTCATCTCCTCCCTCTCCCTCTCCCTCCTCCTCACCCCTCCATCACCTCTCCACCCCTCTCCTCCTTACCTCTTCCTCCTTCTCCTCCTCACTCTCCCACCATTCCCTCCTCCTCAACCCTCCGTCCACCTCTACATGGCGTATGAAACACACACACACACACACACACACACACACACACACACACACACAACACAGTCCCTAATCTACCGTTCAGGTCATCCATTAATTCTCGTCGGAGTAGTCGGTGAGTCAGCTGGCTTGTGTGTTCGTGTAAAACTGCCAAAACAATAACACTGCAGAATGTATTTGTTGTTGTCCTGTTTTATTATTTCTGTGTTTTTCTGACGCCGCCAGATTTTCTGTCTACATGCAAAGTTGGTCTCCTCGTGTTATGTTTTTATGCATTTATTTGTTTGTTTGTTTGTTGGTTGTAGTTTTAATGGTAGAAATTGTTGTTTTTGTTATTCTTGTATTTGTAGTTGTTGTTTTTGTTGCTGTTATAGTCATGCTCGTTGTTGTTTTTATTGTTTTAGTTGTTGTTGTTGTTGATGATATTATTATTATTATTTATATTATTTATTATTATTATTATTATTATTATTATTATTATTATTATTTTATTATTATTATTATTATTATTATTATTATTATTATTATTATTATTATTATTATAAGCGTAACCAAAGGAAAAGAGAGGTAAAGGGGAGATGGGCAGAGGGGTTGTTGAATTTTTTAATCTACCAAACCAGAAATCATTATGTAAAAAATAGATATATATAAAAAGGCTATACGTCCCTCTACAAACTATTAAGAGTACAAACAAGAGCAATCATGTTAAACCTCGTAAGACACAAGTGGCCACAATTTCTTCCCCAGTGGTCTAAATTGGTTTTTTGGTGCCGCCTTACTAATTTTTCTGGGGGAACACAGGAGCCAGCCAGTCACCCACACCTGAGGCCTCCGTCATCCATTGTGTCAGGTCGGCCGGGGTGCTGCTAACTGGTTATAGGCCCTAACCTAACCTAACCTAACCAAAACCGATATACACAACGAACTAGCATTAATAAAACGTCGCCACCAACCACAGTCCCACAGCGCCCCACCAACCACAGTCCCACAGCCTCCCCACCAACCACAGTCCCACAGCTCCTCACCAACCACAGTCCCACAGCGCCCCACCAACCACAGTCCCACAGTTCCCCACCAATCCATAGTCCCACAGTCCCACCAACCACAGTCCCACAGCGCCAAACCAAGTCCCACGAACCACCACTCAACTCCACAGCTCCCCACCCAACCACAGTCCCACAGCCCCCACCAACCACAGTCCCACAGCGCCCCACCAACCACAGTCCCACAGCTCCCCAACCAACCACAGTCCCACAGCGCCCCACCAACCACAGTCCACAGCAGTAATCAGAAGCAGAGATGATTTGACTCAGTAATTCCTGTCATACGCTTGTTATCGGTTGGACATTAAATTAGGTGATTCCCTCTGCCTTCTGTACGGTCATTAGGGGTGGGTGATGAGGCGTGGCCATCTGGCGGTCGCGTCAAGCAGCCCACCACACACGCTTTACTGTTGGAACCTGCTTAAATCAGACTATATTCTCTCCTCTCTCCTCCTGTTCATTCTCCATTCTATATAACACAGGTCATCAAAGGCCAACCCGTGTCCCGGCTCACTTGAAGGAGGAACTATGTAATGAAGCTTCTTATTTGATTTGAAGTCAATCAGGCAGAGATTCTGAAGATTCTTGTCGGAAAACTCTATATCATTTAATATCCCGGGAAGAGGCTGTGACCAGGTGTAAATCAGGTTTGAGGATATATTAAATTTTAAACTATTTGAGCAAGAGGTTTATAACTTAATTCCCGGATGGACGAACAGACAGAGGTTTTATAGTGACTCTAATAGCGTCGGGGATAATAAGTTAAGTTTGTTTATCTTGGGACTGATGTAAAAAATCAAGAAACTTAATTTGTTTACAGACGAGACATAATGATCTTACGGAGGTTTACTTACTTATATTAATACAAACAACACAAAGCTGACCTTACTAATGGTGTGAGTTAGTAATCTGGTGTTTAACTCTACGAGGACTAGCTCAAGTAGGTACTCATCAAAGGTAGAGCTCGATATTGTTACACGAGCCAGCTCCTTCACCGCTCGACAAGACCTGTAGCCTAAGTTTCAAGTTGTCTGTGGACTGTCGCCTCACACACACACACACAGACCTGTCTCTAAGTTGCCTCATCACACACACACACACACAGACCTGTCTCTAAGTTGCCTCATCACACACACACACACACACCAGACCTGTCTCTGCCCCCACACACACACACACACACACACAGACCTGTCTCTGTTGCCTCATCACACACACACACACACACACACACACACATCCTGTCCGTTGCCTCATCACACACACACACACACACACACACAGACCTGTCTCTGTTGCCCCATCACACACACACACACACACACACAGACCTGTTCTAAGTTGCCTCATCACACACACACACACACACAGACCTGCTCCTAAGTCACCACACACACACACACACACACACACACACACAGACCTGTCTTTAAGCTGCTCATCACACACACACACACACACACACACACACAGACCTGTCTTAGCTGCCTCACACACACACACACACACACACACAGACCTGTCTCTAAGCTGCCTCATCACAACACACACACACAACCCTAAGCTGCCTCATCACACACACACACACACACACACACAGACCTGTCCCTGCCTCCCCATCACACACACACACAGACCTGTCTCTAAGCTGCCTCATCACACACACACACACACACACACACACACACGACCTGTCTTTAAGCTGCCGGATGTCGCAACTGTCGCATCTAAGACAGCTAAATTAATTCTCCTCACGACACCGAGAGATCCCACCAGATACACGGCCACAGTTTGTTCACCACCACCACCACCACCACCACCACCACCACCACCACTTGCTCCACCACCACCACCACCACCACCACCACCTCCACCACCACACCCACCACTTGCTCCACCACCACCACCACCACCACCACCACCAC
>NW_024738773.1:0-45000 GCF_018991925.1 Homarus americanus | reverse complement strand
TGTGTGTACCAGGGACTAGCGGGAGTTGGTTGTTTCATAGTCGTGGTTATTGTTGGTGGCAGCGTGGCGTGTCGGTGGTGGCTGGGTCGACCGTTTCATTAAGTAAGCATCCCCGCGGGTAGGCCGGGAGCTGGGCCGCCGCCGCCCCTCTAAATTAGGCCGATGTTCAAACCCTTCTACCAGTGGTGGCCCCAGGTGACTCGGCCTCAACACTGACTATAAATGGGTTGGATAAACGCACCGTCGAGGACAATACCAATTACTGCCTTCCCTTTTCCCTCCCCGTGTGGCAGAAAAGTCAACATTGTTCATTATCGCGTCAGTCCTTTACTCTATCTCCACCTTCCCTCTTCTCATATCCTCCTCCTCCTCTTCTTCCTCTCCCCCTTCTTCTCCTATCCCCATTTTCCTCTCCCCACCTCTTTTTCTATCCTCTTCCTCTCCCTTCTTCTTCTATCCCCCTACTTCTCCTATCCTCATCCTTTTCCTCTCCCCACCTCCTTCTCCTGTCCTCCCCCACCTCCTCCTCTTCTCCTATTCTCCCCCACCTCCTCCTCTTCTCCTATCCTCCCCCACCTCCTCCTATCCTCTAACAAACTATCCTTTAACATTGCTCTCTGAACCTCTTTTCTCCCAGACTCTCACCAAAGACTCCTCCTTCTCTCACTCCTTCCATCATCCATCTCATCAACAGTCTTCTTCCTCCCTCTTAGACCTTCTCTCCATTTTGTGATACGTTTATTTATGTCTTTCTCTTCTCCCACCGGTAGATCACATGACAGTAACACCTCACATCACTACAAGTATTTCCCAGCTTAAAGTTCCTCGTTCAACTCAGTAAGTATGTCTTTCCGGGATCATTCAGAGGCTATAATCGAGGGTCTTTTAGGTGAGATTCCATCCTTTACCTCTTTTGTGTTTTCTTCGTCTCGTGTCCAGCTTTTGTGGGCAGATGCGGGTAGTGTTGATGGCCGAGGACTTGACTACCCCTCTTGATGCTTTAACTCTCTTAAGTGTCAAAGGAAATTCAACTCTTCTTTCATTGAGAATTTCCGCTCCTCTCTCCTCGCTACCTTCCTTCTTCTTCTCCTTCTTCTTCTTCTTCTTCTTCTCTGATCCGGTCGGTACTGTAACATCTCGTCATAGTTTCGAGAACACACACACACACACACACTGAACCTCCTAGCATGAGCACTAAACCATAAAGTACCTCACACTACCACACCATCCACTACCCTCTCACCGCTGTCATCTTACTATAAACTGGAGATATACACCCAGCCTTCCACTCCACCTTGGCTGTACCTCGCCTCACTCTTTCACTCAAACTCTTACTCTGATGCCTTTAATAAATGTTTTTCTTATCTATTTTTATTTAATTTTAGTTGCCGGATTTATCTTTTTAGTTGTTATTGTATTTTGTAAGTTATTATCTGTTTATTATTATTATTATTATTATTATTATTATTATTATTATTTGCGTATATGTACTCAGAAATAAATCGAATTATATCAAACTTGACCTGACCTGACCTGACCTACAGTAATAAGACACTACTAAGTAATAGGTCACCCATGACTCACTCTCTCCCTCGAAGACTTGACACTTTAAATCAATACGACTCTTGATTTAGGACAACATTGACCTAAAGTCCCAGTGAGTTAAGATGTGTTTTCATCTCTGTCTCTTTATTCATTTTGTCTGTCTATCGGTCTGTCTATCAGTCTGTCTATCAGTCTGTCTATCAGTCTGTCTATCAGTCTGTCTATTTATCTGTCAACCATATTGTCTTCATAAAGCGTCTGGGTGTAACGGGTGATGCAAGACAGACAGGTGTGGCTCTAGAAACCTCAACCTCCCATGTCTTACAGGTGTGGCTCTAGAAACCTCAACCTCTCATGTCTTACAGGTGTGGCTCTAGAAACCTCAACCTCTCATGTCTTACAGGTGTGGCTCTAGAAACCTCAACCTCTCATGTCTTGCAGGTGTGGCTCTGAAACCTCAACCTACCATGTCTTACAGGTGTGGCTCCTAGAAACCTCAACCTCTCATGTCTTACAGGTGTGGCTCTAGAAACCTCAACCTCTCATGTCTTACAGGTGTGGCTCTAGAAACCTCAACCTCTCATGTCTTACAGGTGTGGCTCTAGAAACCTCAACCTCTCATGTCTTACAGGTGTGGCTCTAGAAACCTCAACCTCTCATGTCTTACAGGTGTGGCTCTAGAAACCTCAACCTCTCATGTCTTACAGGTGTGGCTCTAGAAACCTCAACCTCCCATGTCTTACAGGTGTGGCTCCAGAAACCTCAACCTCTCATGTCTTACAGGTGTGGCTCTAGAAACCCCTCAACCTCCATATGTCTTACAGGTGTCTTAGAAACCTCAACCTCTCATGTCTTTACAGGTGTGGCTCTGAAACCTCAACCTCCCATGTCTTACAGGTGTGGCTCTAGAAACCTCCAACCTCTCATGTCTTACAGGTGTGGCTCTAGAAACCTCAACCTCCCATGTCTTACAGGTGTGGCTCTAGAAACCTCAACCTCCCATGTCTTACAGGTGTGACTCTAGAAACCTCAACCTCTCATGTCTTACAGGTGTGGCTCTAGAAACCTCAACCTCTCATGTCTTACAGGTGTGGCTCTAGAAACCTCAACCTCTCATGTCTTACAGGTGTGGCTCTAGAAACCAGTGCCTTGTGTTCAGTCGGTGAAATACGTGGCAATATAACAGTGCCATTAATCGTCCAAATTCTCATTAATTCCCTCCCTTGTCTCTTCTTCTTTTTCTTCTTCTTATTCTTTTTTTCTTTTTCTTCTTCTTCTTCTTCTTCTTCTTCTTCTTCTTCTTCTTCTTCTTATTCTTTTTTCTTTCTTCTTCTTCTTCTTCTTCTTCTTATTCTTTTTTTCTTTCTTCTTCTTCTTCTTCTTCTTCTTCTTCTTCTTCTTCTTCTTCTTCTTTTTCTTTCACTTTATTCACTGTATCTCGTCTCATCTTCTCTTTCCCCTCCTTGTTTCCTCATCTTTCACTTTCCTCACTCGTTCGATGGATTAAAAAAGGAAATAAATTCTTTTAATCAACTACCCATTTTAATCTGATCTGGAATCTCTTACCGAAGGCTTGTGAGCTCTTGGGGGTGATGTATGTACCTGGTAAGTTTCAAGGTCAGGTCAGGTCATGGGTATAATCAACACAACAATGCCTGGGATGAAGGTCAGGTCAGGTCACAGGTATAGTCAACACACTAATAACTGGGTTGAAGGTCAGGTCAGGTCATGGGTATAATCAACACAAACTAAGGAAGGTCAGGCCAGATCAGGTCATAACCAACACAACAATAACTGGAATAACTCTACCCACCCCCCCATCAGTCTACCTCATTCAGTTATATTATCACAGTTGAAAAGTATTATTATGTATCGAATTAAATAAAATTCACCATATTAACACCCATTTTGTTTAATACTTTGCCATAATGTTTAATAATTTACCATAATGTTTAATGCTTTGACATAATGTTATATACATTGCCATAATGTTTAATACGTTGTCATAATGTTTAATAATTTGCGATGATGTTTAATAATTTGTCATAATGTTTAATAATTTGTCATAATGTTTAATAATTTGCCATAATGTTTAATACTTTGCCATAATGTTTAATAATTTGCCATAACAATTGTGTATCGCTGTAGTAACGATGTATTAGAGTTTTATTTATACACTGAACCATAAAATAGATTCGGCATAATAATATTTTACACCAATGTTTTTTTAATCTATGTTTTTGTAATGTTTATTGACAACTAAAATAATAGTCTTACGTAATTGACTGTATATTTATTTTAATCTTGGTTGACAATTGTTTTTGATATTTTTTTTAACTATAATTTACCTGTAAAAGTTTCATATATTTTTTATTACGGGGATTTTTTTTATATTTGTACTTTTACTGGGAGACGTATAATCATATCTTGTTTCTATCACTGAGGTGTTTGTTGTGGTCATATCGCTCATTAATTATTTCAGCTTATCTTAACAGCTTTATCACTCTTGTTATCTTTAAGCTTATGTTGACAGCTTTTTACGCTTATTATCGTTAAGGTGATTTTGTGAACGTTTATTATTTTTATTGTTATTATTACTGTTGTTATTGTTGCTGTTGTTGTTGTTATTATTGTTGGTGTTATTAGTATATTATTATTGTTATCGTCGTTGTTCCTATTATTATTATCATCATCATTATTATTATTATTATTATTATCATTATTATTATTATTATCGCCCTCGTCTAAAGAAATTATATTGTTACTATTGTTTTTGTTTGACTACTGTTTTTAGAGTTGGTTTCGTAACTATTATTTATTCTTCTCCTTTTATTAATTATTTTAGTTACAAATGGTATGAGTTCACGTAGTACCAACTGGGAAACGAAATTAGTATAGAGAATCTTTCCTCCTAGGGACTCTCTCTCTCTCTCTCTCTCTCTCTCTCTCTCTCTCACGCCATCACTTAGGAACCTTTGAGACTTGTGGCCCAAACTTTCAATCTTTCGTGACATATTGTTGGCTGTGAGAATCATGGCGGCGGTACAAGTCTAGATAATGTATGGTGGCAATCTGATCTCTCTCTCTCTCTCTCTCTCTCTCTCTCTCTCTCGTGGTCGGTCTGTCTGTGTCTTTGTCTAATTTGTGTATGTGTGTGTGTGTGTGTGTGTATAACATGAATTTTACCGCTACATCACGCCCGACCACACCACTATCGACCACACCATGGGCAGCCACACCACCCTCTACCCCCAACATAATGAGGATCCTGGAGCAGACTGTCAGAGGGAACGAATAAAATAGCAAATCTACCTGAGCCCCGAGATACTGCCTCATCAAACACCTGGATCAGCGAGGCATCAGACCAAGAGCCCCTGAAGAGTTATAATTTGTCACCGTGGTGGAAGAAACTCACCCGCAGGAACACGAGAAAATCTCTTTAGATGTAAGAAAACCAAAAACACCCTCACAGGCTCATACGTCTTACTGTGACACAATCATTAATTAGTTTGGTAATTTGCGGCTTTGCTCTCTCCGTTTTTTGTGTGGTCCAGGTGGTGGTGTGTGGTGGTGGTGATGTGGTGGTGTGTGGTGATGTGGTGGTGTGAGGTGGCTGTTGTGGTTAATGGTGGTTAGGTAACTATGGCTGATGCTGTTTTAAAGGCGGGATGTTAAAATGAATTGCAATGTGAACTTAGCTGGTATTGGTATTAGAGTGAAAAGCTCTATAATACAACCATACACTTCGCTAATTACTACACACACTCCTACGTCTACCTGATAGTGATTTTAAATTGATTCTCTCATATTTAGATCACCACTACTCGGGATATGACTGTCGCCCAATATGGTATAATTCGTTATATTACTGTGTTATAACATCATTCGACGTAGCTTTGTCATGTAGCGTGGGGTGATTCGTTGTATAATCGTCATATATATCATGTAACAGAGATCTTCGATGTTTATATTGGGGTATAATGCCATGAGGTATGTCTATAGTGTACCCTGTGTCTGTCTTTAAGCTTCACACACACACACACACACACACACACACACACACACAGGTCATCTTACATATCAATAAGCTTCCACTTTACTGAATCTCGCCTGACCTCCCTTCTCAACCTCCCACGTGTCAAATCACTCGAATATGTTCCCAATTTCGCTCTCACTGGCTGGGGTTCACACGGACAGCGGAGCACTCGGTGTAAGATCACAAGTACAAAGTAATGGAGCCTGAGAATAGAGCCCCAGGAATAGGATCACACAAGTACAAGGTAATGGAGCCTATTGAAACCTAATATTGAAGCACCGGAAGTTAGTATCACAAGTACACGGTGATGGAGCCTGATGGAGCCTCAGAACTACAATATCTCCCTAGTGTTGTTATGGTTAGAAAATCCAATAGGAATTTATTTCTTGGTACTATACGTGTCTCTCATTATTAGTTATTAAGACAATACGTTTGAGAAATATACACACATAGCATGAGAAGCACAAGGAGATGGTCTCTGAGAAGTTGTCTCTCAGGGCTGTAGTCTCAATCACTGTCAAGATGAGGATTGTTTATGGTCACTGTGCGCTGAGATGTACAATTAACTTTTATTATCAGAAGAAATTGTTGAGAAATATGGCACTTATCTATCTAGCGTCACAACCTCCACGGCTTACCTCCATCTCACAACCTCGTGCAGCACTGTATATCGTAGGTGGTTCATAAAACAACAGTAAGACCGCCTATTTTCCTGTTTGCCCTCAAGATAATATTGTTTACAGTATGAGGTTGTGCGTGTCTGTAATACGATACTGGGAGCCAAGACACACCTGGTTTACGAGGGGGAATAACACCTGCTGGAGAACATAATGATATTTGTGCAGGTGTGTGACGGAGGTATGATGGCCCAGCCTGGTGGTAACGATTGGTGTGTGGGTCTCCTTAGTGGCAGCAGCAGGGAGTGTGGTGGTTGAGGTGCTAGGATCTGATTTCGTGTGAGGGAGGGAAGGAGGGAGGGAGAGTGTGGGCAGGGAGGGAAAGAGGGAGGGAGAGTGTGGGGAGGGAGGGAGAATGTGGGAGGGAATGAGTATGGGTGGGGTAAATAGTGGGCAGGGGAAGGATACGAGGGAGGAAGGTGGGGATAGAGGGTAGTAGGCAGGGAGGGAGAGAGAAGTGAAGGTGGTAATTAGGAGAGTAGGAGGGAGAAAGTGGAGAGAGAGAGAGAGAGTCAACCCTTGACACACTTAAATTCAGGAAAATAAATCAAATCACAACATGAACAACGAAAAATAACATCAAAACAACTCTCTATTCTACAACTCCAAACACAGACACACACACACACACACACAGACACACACACACACACACACACACACACACACGAGCATTAAAGTTACGACAAAAATATATAACTTTTTTTTCCTAAGACGCTCAAAGATGATTTAGGCCGTAAGGCGGATGACACCGAGCCAGAAAATTACAGAGGTGGAGATAATTGCCTGGAGATATAACCCTGGGAAAAAAATGGAGACTTAAGAGATATAAAGATTTAAAGAGGAAGAGAAAAAAATATTAAAAGTCATATATCCTGCGGGGATCTGGTAACACTGCGGCAGTTTGTTATGATGAGGTGATGTGTTAGAGAAGCGATGTGTGACTCATAAACGATGACCTATATATTGTGAGTTAAGGAAATCGGGGGTGACTCGCAATCGGGGGTGACTCACAGTCGGGGGTGATCCTCAATCGGGGGTGACTCAATCGGGGGTGACTTAATCGGGGGTGACTCACAATCGGGGGTGATCTTCAATCGGGGTGATCCTCAATCGGGGGTGGGATTTTATTGGGTACGGTTAACAGATTTTAACTCTAATAGAAGCCAGAAAGTAGAGAACTTAACAACTGCTGAATAATAAACTTGTGGCTCACGACTCAATATAAATTAGAAACCAGATTTGAGTCATAATAATTGGAAAAGAACAAAAACTATAAATATATAATCACTCAAAAATGATGAAAAGTTTAGGAATTATGAAACCCGATTTTTAGTTCCGAACAGCTGGAGAGTTAAAGAAATTACAGAAATCGGATGTGACTCAAATCTGACAACGAATTTAAAGAATTATGGAAGTCAGTTTACAGTTGATGGGGATGTCTTGTATAAAGTTAACAGGACCTGACTCATGAGATTTACAGGATTTACAATTATGGAAGCCGGATAAAGGATTAGCAATTAGAGAAACCCAGTATGACCTAACTTAACCTAACCTAACTTAACTTAACCTAACCTAACTGAACTTAATCTATCTTAATCTAAACTAACCTAACCGAAACCATCTTAAATTAAACTTAACCTAATCTAACTTACGTAACCTAACTCAACCTAAACCATCTTAAATTAAACCTGACCTAACCTAACAAAGAACAAAGATACAGTATCTAAGAATATATTCAAGGAAAACAACAGAATAAATAAAAACTTCAAGAAAAAAATAATTATGTTTAGAAAATAACTTTAAAATTAAATATAAAAAAAAAATCAGGAAATAAAGTTGAAGAATAAACCTGAATAAATGTAATGCATATCACTATAGTAATGATTTTAACTCCGTCAGTGAATGAGTGAGTATGCAAATGTGTGATTGAGTGAGTGAATCATTCAGTCTTTAACTAAAATACTATAGGAATGTTGGAATTATTTTTATTTTCCCAATTCACATTTATTGCATTTGTGAGTGAGTGAGTGAGTGAGCGAGTGAGTGACTGAGTGAGTGAGTGAGTATTTCCCGTGAGTGAGTGAGTGAGTGAGTATTATTTCCCGTGAGTGATTTAGTGGTAATATTTCCCACCTGTGAGTCATCAGTGATTGAATGAGTCACAGTGTTGCCAGAACGGGTAAAAATAACGCTAGCTGTCCTCACATAGATTGAAATAGCAACAGTAAAGGAGGTTGTTCCTAGAAGACTGGGAAAAATGTGGTAACATTTGTTGAAGGGAAATATGAAGACGAAGATACAACCCTGACATAAATAGACGATAATTAAAGACATAGAGAAACAAAGAGAAAACAATACAGTGGATGAAAGGAATGAGAAAAAGACGAGGATAATTGAGGAAATAAATAATTGACGTAGATGATAAAGAAAAAATAAAACATAATTCTAAATAAAGGTAAATTTTTAGATAGTCGGAATAAACAAATGTGAAATAAATTGTAAAAAAAAAATAATATTTCCTTTTCTGTTTTTATTCATTTTGGTTAATAATATCAGTAACCATCGTTCAATGGTTATAGTTTCTACACATAAACTGTCGAAAAATTATGAAAAAACTCAAACGTGAAAGCCACCATATGAGTGACTGAAATTTTCGGAAAAACATCAAATAGAAAAATAATAAAGGAACAAAAAAAAGAATTATCGAATATAAAAGAAAAATAAGTAAAGACAGGAAAGAAAACAAGAGCCACAAGAGAATAGAAAATCAGATTAAACTTGGATTTTAGGACATGGGGGATTAAGACACGTGCAGACATGTGGAAAGAGAGATAATTGAAGAAAAAGTTGGGAAGAAAACGGAGAATGAAAACACTTTACGTCAGGATTAGAAGAGAGAAAAGAAAGAAAGAATAAGAGAAAGACAAAAAAATAAGTGATGATTGCAGGAAAACAGAGAATGAAAATAAAGTATAACACAGGAAGGAGAGATGGCAAAAATAGAGGAGGTATCAAGGAGGTGAGAAAATTAATAAAAGCATGAAATGAGAACGAAAGAAAATGAAAGTAATTAATACGTGATTGACAAAGTGGAGTCGAGAGAAAACGAGAAAAAGAGAAAAATCAGACGAGAGTAAATAAATATAAATTGACAAAGATTAAACGAGAAGAAAAAAGATTCTCAGTGATTAAATATATTAGATACAGGTAAAATGACCAAGTATTGCCATGTTAATTAAGCAGGTAAATCCCGCCTCCCTAACATACAGGTAAATTCCACCTGTATACCCCTAACATACAGGTAAATCCTTCATGAATATCCTTGAATACAGGTAAATTCCACCTGTATACCCCTAACATACAGGTAAATTCCACCTGTATACCTCTAACATACAGGTAAATCCCACCTGTATACCCCTAACATGCAGGTAAATCCCACCTGTATACCTCTAACATACAGGTAAATCCCACCTGTATACCTCTAACATACAGGTAAATCCCACCTGTATACCTCTAACATACAGGTAAATCCCACCTTGGGAAACACAAGTGTATCTCTCTGGCTTTTCTCTAACACATGCCAGGCCAAAGATAGTCTCATGCACTCAACAAATTAAATTGATGCACTCAAGCTGTGAAAATAAAACTCCAAATTTATCGCATTCAACAGATAAATACATAAACAACGCACTGTCAATTTTCCTCATGCGCAAACAACCTCATGTAAACAGTTGTACCATTATGACACATGCTCTAACAGGTGCATTAACGGTAAACATTCAACAGGTATACACAGTTACGAGACGATTAAACAGATACACGCACAACGAGCTAAATAGGTGTACACACAGACGAGGCAGGTGTGTACACAGACGGTGTGTGTACACAGACGAGGCAGGTGTACACAGGACTGAGGCAGGTGTACACAGACGAGGCAGGTGTACACAGACGAGGCAGGTGTACACAGACGAGGCAGGTGTACACAGACCGAGGCAGGTGTACACAGACGAGGCAGGTGTACACAGACCGAGGCAGGTGTACACAGACGAGGCAGGTGTACACAGACCGAGGCAGGTGTACACAGACCGAGGCAGGTGTACACAGACGAGGCAGGTGTCATATAGCGGACAGATAAAGTAGTGCACAGTGAAACCTCCATATAGCGGACGAACTTCTCATAAAATACGTTAGATGAGGGGGGTTCACATCTAACATACCCTCGATATAACGACTTTCAACTCTATATAGTTCATTATATGGAAGTTTCATATCTAACGATGGTATAGGGTAGAAGCGTAAGATCAGCCTATTGCACAGACACACTTAACACATGCACTCAAGTATATAGAAGCACTCACAGGATGTAATTAATGAAAATGTACTCTACCGTTACACTCAACAGATGTACAAGAGTGCCTTAATCAATTAGACGCACTCAGAGGACAGGTGTAATCAACAAATGCTACAGGTGACCTTACTAAAACACACTTGTACATACACTCAAGAATTAAAAACTCGTAGAAAATTGTAAGTAAAGACATAGGTACACCATGCACTCAAGTGGTACAAAAGGAAGATGCACTTGAAAACTAATGAGACTTAATAGAGAGATATAATCAGGGAAAGTGTGTATTAGTAACCGGATAATGATGATGCGAGAATACGTATTATGCTTTGAGTGTGTTGAGTGTGTGTTTTGAGTTTATTGAGTGAGTGTGTTTGAGTGTGTTGACATCAGTTTCCCGACGATTTATATCACAACGATAAGTTATTAATAAATATCCCTTGAGGTGAAAATCCTTTAAGTAGCACTACAACAGATTCTGAAGGCCAGTCACCATCATGTTATCGGAGTTCAATTCATATACACAACTTAAAACTATTCTAAGCTGGCACTAAACCTCCAATAAAGCTTGAATGAACTCTTATGAAACGCTTTTCAGATTATCATGACAGGGAAAGAAAAAGAGTGAATGGAGATACGGTTTACCAGGATACATATACGCTTCACCAGGACACATATACACCAGGATACATATACGCCTTACCAGGACACGTATCATCCGATCTTTAAAACTACATCACGAGACATGGCGGTACAGTGTAGTGTTTGGGAGCAATGGCAGACCCAGCAGTATACGCGGTGATACCTTTGTCCTATGTTAGCTACTACAGTCCACGTCTCAAACTCTATTAACATACGCATGTGACCCAAGCAGGTAAAGGTGATAGGTCCACACACACACACACACACACTCGCACGCGCGTATAACAGTACAGGGAGAATAGTTGATGAGGTGATTTAAAATTATACACATTCAAAGGTTTTGTTGTTGTTATTGTTTGTTGTTGCGGGAGGGAGAGAGAACCACGAGTTGGGGAGCGAGGTTGTGGGAGGAGATGTAGGGGGAGGGAACACTAGCTGGGGGGGTTGGGGAGGTGGGAATACTAGCTGGGGAGAGGGGAACACTGGCTAGGGGGGGGTGAGGTAGAGGGGGAACAAACTGAGAGAGGGGGTGTAGGGGGGGGGCAGGATTTGTTATTACCATTTCAAATATTAAAACTGGGCAATTGATGTTCAACATTCCGGAATAGGATTTGGACATAAAATATCCTCAGACACACAGCATAACACTGGCGTCCGATGCTGCTGCTAACATTCTTGTCTATTCGTTGTTTACTACAGGTGACGTATTATTGTTTACTACAGGTGACGTATTATTGTTTACTACAGGTGACGTATTATTGTTTACTATAGAAAACGTGTATATCCTTGTTCTGTATAAGTGTGGTGAGTGATGAGTGTGATGCGGGATGAGTGTGGTGAGGAATGACTGTGGTGAGGGATGACTGTGGTGAGGAATGACTGTGGTGAGTGTTGAGTGTGGTGAGGGATGGGTGTGGTGAGGGATGACTGTGGTGAGTGTTGAGTGTGGTGAGGGATGGGTGTGGTGAGGGATGACTGTGGTGAGTGATGAGTGTGGTGAGGGATGGGTGTGGTGAGGAATGACTGTGGTGAGGAATGACTGTGGTGAGGAATGACTGTGGTGAGTGTTGAGTGTGGTGAGTGTTGAGTGTGGTGAGGCTATGAGTGATCCTCGGCGACGTTATCAAGTGGGACTCTAGATAAATAATATGATACACATAATAGGATTAGTATTTGCATTTAGTTACAACCTGAATGAAAATACCATTACGCAGGGCGACACTGACGGCCACCAGCACACATAATGAACACCTTCCAGCGATGTTTGCCTTATATCTCACTAAGATCTAGGATTTACTCATTCAAAGGCTGACGTGGAATTAAGAAATTAGCAAAGCGATTCAAGATTAACTTCAACAGAGACGAACGCACAATTGCTTGCGTCTTTCCTCAGAGCTGAGGTTGGTCGAGTTTGGAAAGTAATTTCATGTGTCAAAACATCTCTCTAGTGCTGTTATCTGACGTGGGACGAACGCTCGGGAAAATCCGTCCGGGAAAATCCAGATGTTGGCGGCAGTGTGCAAGAACGGCAGTCACTCGCTGCTCCATCCACTTGTGGGAAAACAAAACTCGGTATAGGAAAACAGTCACAAGTAGGAAAAAGTTGTGTATTTTTCAAAATTTTCAACCTGTACTGTACGTCAGACTAGGGACTGTGTGTACTACTGGAGAGAGGCGCCCCCCGTGTACCGTCACCTACACTAGTTATCCACAGGTGTTATCATTACAGGTGTGTCTTCATTCGTATAATTAATTTAACAAAGTTGTTGCGTCACTATTCTCACTTACCTTATTACCGAGACGACCTCGTGTGTCTGCACATTCTGAAAGGCTGTTACTCATAAATTAAAATTCACTCACACACACACATATATATATATATATATATATATATATATATATATATATATATATATATATATATATATATATATATATATATATATATATATATATATATGTGTGTGTGTGTGTGTGTGTGTGTGTGTGTGTGTGTGTGTGTGTGAGTGAGTGTGTGTGTGTGTGTGTGTGTGTGTGTGTGAGAATTTATCACCATTACTGAATCATATTTCTTTATTATTTATCCAAACTGTAAGTAATTTTTCAAGAGAAACTGTTATTTATCAAGAGTAAAATATTTAAATAATTGTGTTAGGTAACAAATAGTTTATTTAGGAAGTTCTCTCTCCTTCCTTGTGGCGGCGTTGATACAGTACAGTACAGTACGTGTAGTTAACATGTTTATAGTGTTTATTTACTTATTTTAGTTCCAGGATACACAGGGTTAACAGTGGTGTTCCTTAAACAAATGCTTGTATTTGTTTGTACTGTAAATCCTAAAGTGAGTGTTCAGTATTATTTTGTAAACTGTTTACTCTGATTAGATGCAAATTTTGCTGAACAATTAACTTAATTATGAAACTCTGTGTCACAATGTCGGGACTGGGAAAAATGTTTTGTTTTTTTATCGAGGGGCTGGCTTAATTTTTTTACCAGGAAAAGGGGGGACGAAATTAAATAAGGAAATAGAGAGGGGAAGATAGGGGGAGCGAGACGGAAGGAGAGAGTGGGAGGGAATAAGAGAGAGAAATGAAATAAAGGAAATGGAGGGAGGGTTGAGTACAAAAGGAATATTTAGGAAAAGAGGAAAGTTGGAAGTTGGTGGGGGAAGAAGAGGAATGGGGGAGGGCGAAAGGGAGGTGGGATAGGAAAGGTGAGAGTCAGAAATAACGAGAATGGAGGAAGGGGAGAAATAAGGAGAAGAGAATAAAACAAAAATATTTAAGAAAGGAGAAAGAGAAGAGGAATTGGCGAGAGAGAAAAAATGAGGTAAAGGCTGATGGAGAGAGAGAGAGAGAGAGAGAGAGAGAGAGGTTGGTTGTGAGAACACCGCAAGCTGGGACACCACAACACTCACAATCTTCCTAAACAATTTCCACCATTTTAGCCCAGCTTAGAGTGCCGGCTGTGTCACCTCGAGGTCAGGAAGGCTCAGGGTCGCTACTTATTTTCACCGTAATCAACATCAAAACAAAAGAAATATGTTTGGGGATCACCGGTCATGCAAACCCAAAATGAGAACCCGTTTAAAAAGTAGAGAAAAATAAAAAATATTAAGAGCGCTTAATTTATGACGCGAATGTATTGAATTAAAACGTTTTAACGTAATATAAAAATTGACGAGTTAATTAGTTATTGCATTGAGTCGACAATTGTTTAGAGTGATACTGTAATCAAGACGAGTGTCCACCTGCAGGCGATGATGGCAGGTGCCGCAACCAGCTGACTGATCTAGAGCCCGACTTATCTCAGCTGGTCTCTGGTCACCGACAGCTGGTATATTGCTGGTCCTCTGTAGTCCTCCACCAGGCATCAACAAACCCTTCATTAGGGAAGCTGGGCACACGTCAACACACAGGGTGGTGGTCATCGTGACGCCCTGCCTCTTGTTTACACTTTATAAGACTTTGGTTCTGTTCATCAGGCTGCCAGGCTTTGTGTTTCTGCAGTGTAGTATTTCACAACTAAAATGAATGAGCCTTTCTACGTGACTCGTCGAGCAGTGAGTTCACAAACACAGTGACAATATAAGAGTCCGCATATTAAGCGGAGTCACTGCCAGTCCACTTGTCAAGCAGTGAATAAAATCATAAAAGTGGCAATACAAAACAAGTAAGGTTGGGCAGGAGTCAACAGTGAGCAGGTTCGACAACTTGGATACTTTCAGCAGTGTCGCTCAAGAGCCCTGAGGGAGCCTCACGTGTCAGCTGGGACACTACACACTCTCCCTCAGTCTCGTGACGGTCGTATTCAACCACTTCATTAACTGGTAATTATGTCGGATGTTACTTATTCACGACAGTCTCTACCGTGCACACGTAGAAAAAAAAAACATCGTTTTTCCCTGTTGTCCACTTTTGAAGCTGTCGTCTTCACTAACGAGGTAAACAATTAAATTACAGAAAGGGAAGACATTTACGGCTACACCATTAAGTGTCTCGGTGTTGTCAATGTGTTTTATGGAAGCCATCGTGCGTTGTTTGGTTCCTGGCTGACGTGATCGTAGTGTCTTCACCAAACCTTCATGTACATTATCACTGTTATCAAACAACAAGGTCACATTTACGACATTGAAGCTTCATGTTCTTCACCACACAAGACTAGCAATGCAACAAGACTTGTGAACTTGATAAAAACAAAAAAAATACATCATTAATAATTATTTTGTGTATCTCTTATCAACACAGGTCTCATCATCACAGCAGGTGTCTCTAACAGTTACCAAGACACCACGTACGAATGTCTTATCCCCTCACCCTCCCAGCTCCACCGCCACCACGCTCCACACGTACACAGTAATACACTGAGCGTGAGGCGGCACACCCTCTCCCCCTCCACCACGCCACCACCGTGGACAGACGCCACCTACGGAGCCACGTCCAGGGCGACCGTCCAAGACCGCGGGCCGGGACTTACTGACGCCGCGAGTAACTACCAGCCCAGTTGTGACGCTACATTCACGTCCTCCTCCTCCTCCCTCACCACCACTACCACCACCACCACGGGGTAGCTCCCCAGAGGGCACCACAACCATGCCACAGCCTCCGTCGGTGCGTGGTCCTATATGTTGGCTTTATGATTGGGTATAGAAAAGTTTGATGTTGTGTGAGGGTGGTGGTGGTGGTGATGATGGTGGTGGTGGTGGTGGTGGTGGTGGTGGTGATGGTGGTGGTGATGGTGGAGGTAATGGTGGTGGAGGTAATGGTGGTGGTTATGGTGGTGATGGTGGTGGTGGTGGTGGTGATGATGTGGTGGTGGTGGTGGTGGTGATGATGGTGGTGGTGGTGGTGGTGGTGGTGGTGATGGTGGTGGTGGTGGTGGTGGTGGTGATGATGAGGGTGAGGTGGGGAGGTAGTGGTGGTGGTGGTGGTGGTGGTGATGGTGGTGGAGGTAATGGAAGGTATGGTGGTGGTGGTGGTGTAGTGATGATGGTGGTGGTGGTGATGGTGGTGGTGGTGGTGGTGGTGGTGATGGTGGTGGTGGTGGTGGTGGGTGCGTGGTGGTGGAGGTGGTGGTGGTGGTGGTGGTGGTGGTGGTGATGGTGGTGGGAGGTGGTAATGGTGATGATGGTGGTGGAGTAATGGTGGTGGTGATGGTGGTGGAGTAATGGTGGTGGTGGTGGTGATGATGATGGTGATGGTGGTGACAGGTGGGTGGTGGTGATGGTGATGATTGTGGTGATGATGGTGATCTCTCCTCCTCTCTCATCATCTCTCTCTCCTCTCTCTCTCTCTCTCCTCCTCTCTCTCTCTCTCTCTCTCTCTCTCTCTCTCTCTCTCTCACACATCATAAACACTCGATCTCACTCATTAAATTTCCACCCTGACGCTCATCGGGAAACTTTATATTTTTTCCCTTACTTTTTCCCCCCTCCTATAAACAACATTCTCCCTCGAACGCCAGATACACAACCAAGCCGGCGTTCTTCTCGACACCTTCTATGAACGTTCTTACCCTTACCTGGTCTCCCATTAATCAGCAAACATCAACAGGTACAACAGAGGCACACAATAATAGTTTCTTCTAACCTGTTATCATTTTCCTTTGCAAGTTTAGTTATTTTTTTAGGGTATATATAATTGAGTAGGTGTTTATGTGTGTTGTTACCAGGGTGTGCGTGTTGAGGTGTGGTGATGGAGGCGCCAGAGTGAGGGAAGGAGATAGGAAAGGAGGATGGGAGAGATGGAAGGAAGGTGGAGGGAGATCGTGGGGTGAGATGGAAAAGGAATAATTGAGGGTAGGAGTGTGTGTGTGTGTGTGTGTGTGTGTGTGTGTGTGTGTGTGGGATGTGGGGTGTGGTGTGGGTTGTGTGTGTGTGTGTGTGTGTGTGTGTGTGTGTGTGTGTGTGTTGTTCCATCATTCATTTAACTGTTTTACTCCATACTAATTCATTACCTCAACTCTGTTAACTTTTCCTCTACACAATCATAAGACCACATATTATCCTCTTCTCTGTGTTATCATTTATTTATCCTTTCTACTTCAATCATCATTTTATTGTTTTCTCCATCATTATCACTATCTCTCTGCTCTGTGCCCCTCCCTCCTCCTCCTCCTCCTCCCTCTCCGCCACTCCCTCCCTCCCTCCTCCTCCTCCTCTCCCTCCTCCTCCTCCCTCCCCTCCTCCCTCCCTCCCCTCCAACCTCTAGGGACATTCTCGTTGCAAAACAAAACAGAGATTTTGTATTTTCCTTTCCCAAAAAACCTTGCGAGACCGGTAACTCTTTTGTGAGAGGCGCATCGCGGGAGAGAAACACCCTGATTATTTCCGCTATTAGGGAAGAAATGCTGTCAGTTAGGGTAAGAAATGCTATGAGGGAAAATTCTCCATAATGCTGCAACTGTACCTTTGAGATGATGCTGTAGCTGCGCTTAGAATTACAGGAAGGTCAGGGGAGTAGTGATGTCAGGGGGTAGTGGTGTCAGGTAGTGATGTTAGGAGTAGTGATGTCAGGGTAGTGATGTCAGAGGTAGTGATGTTAGGTGAAGTGATGTTGGGGAATTAGTGATGTCAGAAGTGAGTGATGTCAGGGGTAGTGATGTCAGGGGGTAGTGATGTCAGGGGGTAGTGATGTTAGGGGTAGTGATGTCAGGGGGTAGTGATGTCAGGGGTAGTGATGTTAGGGGTAGTGATGTCAGGGGGTAGTGATGTCAGGGGTAGTGATGTCAGGGGGTAGTGGTGTCAGAGAGTAATGATGTCAGGGAGTAGTGATGTACGATGATTAAGATTATTAAGATGGTGAGGTAACTTACCTTGAATACAATAAATTACTCTGAGTACCATTATCTTACTGTAAGTCTGATTATCTTACTGTGAGTACGATTATCTAACTCTGAGTACGGTTATTCATTCCTTGAGTACAGACCATCGTGAGTAGCAGCAGAGGTGGTGATGACAACTTAATTATTACAACTAGGAAAATTAAATCTATTTTAAAATATACCAACACGATATAAAGCGAAAAAATAATTAAACTTTTATATTTTTTTCATGTCGTTTACTCCTGTGAAAGCCATATTTTGCATCCATTGATTGGCTTGTCCTCAAACCAATGACGTTCTCTTATTTGATCAAACGGAATAGCGATTGGCGAATAGTTTATAAAGAAAGTAATTCACTGTATTTGTCTTTAAAGTCACTGTATTAATCGTTACTGTAATGAAGGTGTCCAGGTATTAATTACTTACTCAGGTAAAATAATACGCAACACGACACAGGTTTACGCCTTCCTACGCGACATAAACGGCTGAGACTCTAAACTTTTGGGGCGTATGAATATGGAAAGTCCTTAATGAATTAATAACCTGGAATATATCTGATGTCTCAGGCTCAGGGGTTAACGAGGAGTATATTTAACACCACCAGCTCAGGGGTTAACGAGAATTATGTTGCCTACACCAACTCAGGGGGGTTAACAGGGAGTATGTTGCACCTACACCAGCCAGGGGTTAACGGGGAGTATGTTTAACACCACCAGCTCAGGGGGATAACCAGGGGTATAATTAGCACCTACCACCAACTGGGGTTAACGAGGAGTATATTTAACACCACCAGCTCAGGGGTTAACGAGGAGTATATTTAACACCACCAGCTCAGGGGTTAACGAGGAGTATATTTAACACCACCAGCTCAGGGGTTAACGTGAATTAAATAGATCATGAGTCGATTAGTCAGTACGGGAGTTTACCTTAAAATTTCGTCTGAAGATTTGTCCAGGAGTTTGTTTCAGTAATAACTCGGGTGAGGCTATGTACCTTAACTTGAGTAATAATAATAATGATGATGATGATGATGATGATGATGATGATGATGATGATGATGATGATGATGATATATTACAGACCAATGGCTTTAAATCTCCTCTCCCCCCTCTGAGGTGACCAGGTAGTGAGCTCTCTAATGATAAATACCTGTGTGTCGGTGCTGAGGACGGCACTCCGCTCCTCCACCCTCACAGCTCGCTGGACCCTCACTCACAGCCACGGTTGCTCAAAAGCTCCTCTTTCACCTCCCCGTCACGCACTTACCTTAGTCCTCGAGCGTACCCTATTTTGTCACCATTAACACCCTTGTAGTGTGTGTGTGTGTGTGTGTGTGAGAGAGAGAGAGTGTGTGTGTGTGTGTGTGTGTGTGTGTGTGTGTGTGTGTGTGTGTGTGTGTACATGTACGTACGCACTGTAATACATGCGTGTATGAGTATGCACGCACACACAATTTGTATATTCATGTATGTGTGTGTATACAAATATTTGCACATGTTTGTATGTTATTGCATCTGTGTACTTCATGCAAGTCAAAGACAAAACATAAATATTCACGAAAGAATATTATTAGTGAGCGTTGTCGGGAATTAGGTTAGTATTAATAAGCGGCCTTGACACCAGAGCTTCACCACTACCTGCAAACATGTAAATAAATCTATCTCTTAAAGTGGATGAAATACAAGTTGCAACATTAAAGTCATGTCACAAGGTTATACTGGCTCTGTGTGTGTGTATATACAAGTTTGTTTAGAAAATTCTGTTCCGGTGTCAGGTTTTTAAAATGTTTATTCATCAAAACCGAAGGAACTAAAATACTGTACTTTTTGTGCTGTTGCATAAGAACTCAAGTCTTATGTTGTACAGGTCAACAACCACCGGATACTCTAGTTCAGTCCTCGTGTTGGTTGACATAACCTTCGTTACTCTTCTGATGCCAGAGGCTATCCTTGCATCAAGTGTTTCAATGTCAACAACTGGGGTCTGGGAAGCATAATCCTTGACATACTCCCACAAGAAGATGTCTGATGGCGTAATACTGAGAGACTGTAAGGCCAGAAGACGGACCCATCACGGCCAGTCCATCTGCCAGGGAAGTCCTCGTCAAACTTCAGTGTGGAGGCGTTGAGTCAACACCAGACATAAAGCTTGAGCTGAGTGTCTTGACGAAACAATTCACTTAAGGCATGTGCACAGTCAGTAGATATAAAGTATAGTGATAAGTCATATTTACTGCAAATGTAAATATCTTCCGAGGTTTTTCTTGTTGCAAATTTGTTTTTTGACTTTGTTTAATCCCGTGAGTATGAGACCAATAGGACGTCGTACTAAAGGGGTCAAGCTGTTTTACACGAGGGATTAAGTCATTGAAGAGTTAGGTCATTGTATCGACGAAGATAACCAACTGATCTGTAAGAGAGAAACAAAATTTTCCAGTGTTGTCATAATGTGTTGCTGGTCGTCCTGACTGTAATATTAAAACTCGTGTTCTTTCCCGTTTAACAATATTTTCTTGTTGTTCTGCCAAAGTTTTGTGAGAATTTTACGACGAAGATTAGGTGAGTTAACG
The DNA here is from genome assembly GCF_018991925.1 of Homarus americanus. NCBI lineage: Eukaryota > Metazoa > Arthropoda > Malacostraca > Decapoda > Nephropidae > Homarus > Homarus americanus. Next base: position 24,361 of record NW_024738773.1, on the reverse strand, counting down.
TCGTTTATATGATAATGAAGTAAAAGACATTGTTTACCAACACACCAGCTCATGGGTCAGGGTGTGGAGTGAGGAGGTTGTGTGGTGAAACTTCGAGTCGATATATTGATTCATCTAACCTAACCTAACCTAACCTAACCTAACCTAATATGACAACAGTGGGACGTTATTTTATATATAATTACTATGTCAAGGTGAGCACAATATTCTGTAGATAGATGTGGTCTGAAACATCTCTCGTTTTTAGGTAACAATAATAATAATAATAATAATAATAATAATAATAATAATAATAATAATAATAATAAGTGTTATAGGAAAGTTGTTTGTGTCGTCTAAAAGTGAACATAAAAAGAAACAGCTTTGAAAGTTACCGAGAAAGAAAGTTAGGTATAGATAAGCTCTGAGAAGAAGAGGAAACAAGAGACAATCAGGTAAAGCCCATTATATCTTGTCCACATGAGGACACACACACACACACACACGAGGAACACCTTGACCCAGATCCAGTGTGAGCGTCACCACACTCCTTGACTCAAGTTGTCCCAAGATACTGTAGGTATATAATATTCTTATTTACATTCTACGGTAAAATAAAAATCATATGTATTTTAAATGAAGAACAAGAAGAATTTTGTTATAACTCTTCTTCTTCTTCTTCTTAGTAGTAGTAGTAGTAGTAGTAGTAGTAGTAGTAGTAATTTACCACAACGCAGCTTCAATGTTGACAATGGGAGTTTATCTTACCTGCTGTGCAAAATAAACCACGAGTGTCAATATTGAAGCTGTTTTATTGTGATTACAAAACACAACATTAAAACAAATTAAACAACAGCAATATCAGCAACAATGAAAACAAAATCACTACCACCAACAACAACAACTACACTGGCACTGTAGGGAGGGCCACGAGGCATAAAGTGGCACCTCGGTCGAAATGAAACCTTCGATATTTTGACCTGAGGAATACACTAGCAGCGGTTGCCATAGTGACCATTCTCATGTAAACTAAGGGAAGATAACCTATTTATTCGTTATATTAAGTAAGTATAATGTATCTTTTGGTGTATAATGTACCCGCTACCGTTCTTTAGTGATGCCGCCAACATTCCCACATCGATAATCTTACTCACACAATGAGTCTGTAGGTGTGAGTAAAGATGAGTAAAACAGTGAGTCTCTAATAACATCCTCGACATGTTAGGGGGAAAATATCATGTAAGTCACCTGTTGAAATTTCAGGTAAGTTTAGTGGTGGTAACTTTAAGCAGCTCCCGTGACCTTTGACTCCGGTAGTTTGACCTTTAAGAGCAGGTCGACCTAACACACATACAGACTAAAACACAAGAGATAAAAGATCAAATTAATCTTAAAGTCTGAAGGTAATTGCTTAGATTTATTTTCCTAATCCTACTAATTATTTCACCTTTATAATCAAGTGAAAAATATAAGTTTATATATTTTTATGAATCTAAACTCACAAATCTCTATTCGTAATAATAATTTTTACAACATATTTTTACAACACATTCTTAACCCGTTTTAAAGATAAAGAATGACTCTACTCTATATAAATTTCCATGAGGCGAGACGCACTCTGAAATCCTCGCAGTATAACTTTACCGTCACAAAAAAAAACTGGCAATAAATCCCCATAACATCTCTGGAAAATTGGAAGGTGGAAGAAAACTCAACGACGAACCTCCATCTTATATACCTGTTAAGACTTATTGAAGACGTTCTCGCAATGTCTTAACGGCCCAGACAACACCTATTGTATATATTAGTTACGGGTCTACGAGAGCGATAGTTGGTAATCGTCCGTCTGGCGAAGAAACGAATGCCTGACGTACAGTAAATGCCAGATGGGGGAGCAACAACAACTTGATATTGGCCACAACACCAGCCATCTTCACCGCCAGCATTTGTGGGATCTATTTCGCATGCATAAACCTGCCCCTTGTTTACTCACCTACCGTTCCTCCCTCCTACTCCTCCTCCTCTCCTACCCCTCCTCCTCCTACCCCTCCTCCTCCTCCTCAACCCCTTCTCCTTCCTCTCTCCTCCTCATCATCTCCTCCCTTCCCGCCTCCGCTTCGTATGCTAGTTCACTTTATAAATCGTCTTGACTTTTATTTTACTCTTATTTTCATTCATTTCCGACTCCAGATTAATGACCTACCTGGTATCTACCCTAACCTACCCTTCCCTAACCTAACCTAACCCTACCCTAACCTAACCTAACCCTACCCTAACCTAACCCTACCCTAACCTAACCTAACCTAACCTAATTTTAATATATAAGTACTTAGAATTTTATTTGATTTCACACATTAAAAAAAAACATTTGACTTTTTCATTAAGGGAACTTCATCATCATTCCTTAACGACAACCTGTAAAATAATAATGTGTGGTTAATGGACTTTATTATAATTAACAACATGCGGAAGGTGTTGCCCAGGCCCGCTAGGTGTGTAGGTTAGGTTAGGTCAGGCTAAGTTAGGTGTGTTGGTTTGGTTAAGTGTGCTGGTTAGGTTAGGTTAGGATGTTCAAGTCCAATTGTCTTAACCAGGAGTAAATTCTTTGGGTTTCTTGTGTTTCCTCTCACTGACCGTCTCCTGCCTTCCCTTCCCTTCCTCCTGAAAACGTGAGCAATCAGTTGTTTTCCACACACACACACACACACACTCGTAATATATATATATATATATATATATATATATATATATATATATATATATATATATATATATATATATATATATATATACACGTTCTCCAAAGGCTACAGATTTTCAACACCTTTCAGTTCACACAGTTTTTGTTTCTGCAAGAGGAGGAGGAGGATGAGGAGGATGAGAAGAAGGAGGAAGAGAAGCAGAAGGAGGAGGAGGAGGAGGAGGATAAGAAGGAGGAAGAGGAGCAGGAGGGGGAGGAGAGGCTTTATCTTAGTCCCCACCAAAGACTTCAGTATCCCAGCGTGTGAATGTCTGTCCCTAATGCTCGCCCTACAGCCGAGGTCAACAAGGACTACAGCTGTCACGGCGGGGCAGGAGGGGAGGACTGGGAGGGAAAAAGGAAAAGGGAGAGAGAGAGAGAGGGAAGGAGGAAGACAGGGGAATGAAATAGAGAACTGCAGTGATGGGGAAAGAGAAAGAGACACATAAGAAAGTGAAGGAAGGAAACAAAGAAAGGGAGAGAGAGAGAGAGAGAGAGAGAGAGAGAGAGAGAGAGAGAGAGAGAGAGAGGTGGTCAGTAAGTCATGGATTTTTTCTTCGTGTTAACGATTTTTTTCCTATTATCAAACTCTTATTTGAACATAATTTGTATTTCAAAAGCAAAACAAAAAAATCAGCGTTAACGACCTTTAAATACAGTCATATATACGATCATATGTTGTTAAGTATCGAGGCAATTTACACACACACACACACACACACACACACACACACACACACACACACACGCACACACACACACACACACACACACACACACACACACATGCAACTGTGTTTTAAAAATAATAATAGCCTGGAGGCGCCCGGATCCTTATTAAGAGGTGAGTGGCAGAAGGAAGACAATCTAGAATCATTATTACGTGTCGAGGACCTGCTGGTGTAAAGGTGACTTAGTGTTTTGTTGTGATAGTGGTTAGTTTTGGCTGCCATGGTGAGGTGGTGAGTGGGGGATGCGAGAGAGACGAGAGGTTTAGTTTAACAAATTTATTGGCAAAATTGAGGTACAATTTGCCTAATCAGAATAGTTTAGTCAGGTCTTGACACTGAGGGGCGCTATCACTGTTTAGTTCCACACTGGACACTGGTTCATATACACAAGTAGATAGTAAAAAAAGTCATATTTCTAAGTCTTATTTAATACTTGAGAACGAATCATTGTGGATTAGCAAATTTAGCGCTAGTGATGATAATACAACTAGCGCTAGTGATGATAATACAACTAGCGTTAGTGATGATAATACAACTAGCGTTAGTGATGATAATACAACTAGTGCTAGTGATGATACAACTAAGTTTAGTGATGGTAATACAACTAGCACTCGTTAATATGATACAACACCTCTCACATGGTTCACTGGTGAGGGTAAACCATTAACACGAGGGAGAGGAAACCTTGTCAACCCTAGCTGTCTCGGTAAACCTCCCGGAAGCCTTAGTGGTTTTATGAGTTAATAATTTTCTTCAACAGGTAGTAGGGATTGAGAGAGAGGTTTTGATACAGGTAGTGGGGAGACCTAGGACTATTGCATGGGTAGTGGGGCGACTTAGAACTGCTGCACGGGTAGTGGGGCGACTTAGAACTGCTGCACGGGTAGTGGGGCGACTTAGAACTGCTGCACGGGTAGTGGGGCGACTTAGAACTGCTGCACGGGTAGTGGGCGACGAACCTGTCTGTACGGGCAGGGCGACTTAGAACTGCTGCAATGGGTAGGGGGTGATTCTAGAACTGCTGCACGTGGGTAGGGGGCGACTGAACTGCTGCACGGGTAGGGAAGACTTAGAACTGCTGCACGGGTAGTGTGGGGCGACTTAAATCGCTGCAATGCAGTAGTGGGGGCGACTTAGAAACTGCTGTACGGGTAGGGGCTAGACTCTAGAACTGCTGCACGGGTAGTGGGGCGACTCAGAACTGCCGTACGGGTGTAGTGGGGCGACTTAGAACTGCTGCACGGGTAGTGGGGCGACTTAGAACTGCTGCACGGGTAGTGGGGCGACTTAGAACTGCTGCACGGGTAGTGGGGTGACTTAGAACAGCTGCACGGGTAGTGGGGAGAGAGACAGTGTGTCTGCAGTTAGCGAGAGCAAGAGATATATCAACTGGATTTCGTTAACGAGCCTGCAGGTAATATATGCCGTAATTAAGCACCTGCTAATTTATCTACCTGGCGTTCATTCCAGTTCCTGGGGTGAAATAGCAAAATCCACGTGAACCCGGGCATGACGTGCGGTGATTGGTGCTTGGTGTTCGTGTCTGTCCCAATTTAACTTAACCTAATCTTGTCTATTTTTACTTTAATTAAAGAATAATTTACTTGACCTTACCTGCTTAGCATAATTTCTACCTTAACCTACACTATTGTTATTGTATCTTACCATAACCTAACTTTCCTAACACATCTTTAACCTAACCTAACCTAACCTAACCTAACCTAACATAACCTAACCTAATAATACTTAACTTTATCATGTAAACAAGTGTTAGAAGAGATACTGGCTGACGTCATGGTGATTGTGGACCAATCAACACACGTTATTCCCACATACGCGTAGAGTTTTTGGACCAAACCCGCCGAGGACTTCCCCTCACAGTATGTATATAAGCGTCTCACCTGCCGTGTTGATGAACGTTATCCCGGGGCCCACACCAGGTGCACAGGTGTACGTCATCCCGGGGCCCACACCAGGTGCACAGGTGTACGTTATCATGATAGTTATATACCCGGCCAATCATCACACGACGCGTTACGTTATTTATATCCTATTGATTTATTAACATTTTAATAAACCTAACAATATTAAGCCATAATTGAAACACAAGTTGACGCTTTGTATAATGTTATTTACTCAACATTTTGATAGGATATATATATATATATATATATATATATATATATATATATATATATATATATATATATATATATATATATATATATATATATATATATATATATATATATATATATATATATATTTTTGTATCATAGACTGGGCCGTGACCCGCCGGACATGTGGACTGTTTATATTGTTTTGTTTACTCAACATTTTATCAAACATGGGCCGCGACCGTCCATGCGATGTTTACCTTAAATTCCAGAGAGCTTCCACTCGGGATGAACCAATTATACGAATCAAATTTACTTTTCCATTGACACCAAAAAAACAGAAACATCCATACAATACCTCTCTCTTAACGACATAGTAGTTATATATATATATATATATATATAGAGAGAGAGAGAGAGAGAGAGAGAGAGAGAGAGAGAGAGAGAGAGAGAGAGAGAGAGAGCATGTGCCAAAATCAATATTAAATCTCAATGTTTGGAGAGACGGGTCGCCAGCCAGGACTGAGTAATGGTATAAACGGTTGTCAGAGGTGTAGTGAGAGTGTGTGTGTGTGATGAACCTACAACCTCCCTACTGCTTGTGTGGCACTTGGAGACGACAGTAATACGGAGGCGCTAGGTGGTTCTCACTGCTAATAAGAGAAGATGCTAATAGCCGATACCTAAGAAAGACAAGTCAATATTTGTGTCTTTGGTGTATAGAAAAAACGATAAACCATCTAGTGCTCTCTCTCTCTCTCTCTCTCTCTCTCTCTCTCTCTCTCTCTCTCTCTCTCTCCACACCTTAGTGAGAAATACTATATTTTTATAGTATATAACGTCAACCTAAACTAGCTCCTGTATTATATATTTCGTTAACGATGAAACCAAGTAAATTTGTTCATGATCTAAAATTGACTATATTATTATTATTATTATTATTTTTCGAGCAAAACTCCACCAAAATTGATGTGGTTGAACGATCACCAACTTTATGGAATTACAATAACATAAAACCATTTTGTTTGTAAATGAAAAATAGTGTTTTACGGGAGACAACACACATTCGCTCCTTTGATAACTAAATCCACGGTGTATTTCTGTACTGTATATTTATATATATATTTTTTTTACAACAGATGATACGATTTTAAACATTTTCATCCATATAAAGTATTTGTAATATTAGTCCCATCTGAAAAAAAAATCTTATTGGGATTTTCTTTACGTATAATTTAAAACTGTAAGATGTAGGTCTCACAATATACATAAAAAGGTCATCGAAAAAGTATACCTCATATTTTAATGGTTATGTTTTAATATGAGGACAGACATTCATTTACCCTGACCCTGTGTATCTGCCTCTGCTAAGCCCTTCCCTACCACTAACTACAACAATGGACCAACAGACAGACATACAAACTAGTACAGACAGAGAGTAGCGGCTTTAACCCCCACCCCACCCCACCCCACCCCACCTCCGTTGCCACCCCCTAACACCACTGTTGTAACACGAAGGAGCTGTGATGCGGTTCTTGGTGTTAATCTAGATAAGGCTGTGAGGCTACTTCCCCTTCTTGTCTGAGCTGCCACCAATTAGTTGTCTGCCTCGTATAAAGGTTATGACTGGTGGATGGGAAGGGAGGGGGAGTGGTGGAGAGGGAGAGGAGGATATGGAAGGGGGTGGTTAGAAAGAGATGGGAGGAGAGGAGACAGAGGGGGTGAGAGGGGGAGGAAGGGAATGAAATGGAGGTGGAAAGGGGGATGGGGGGGAGGGGATGGACGGGGAAAGGAAAAAATGGAAGGAGAGGTGATGGGAAGGCGATGGAAGAGATAGGAAAGGAAGAGGAAGGGACGGGAGGAGATAGGGGGAAGGGAGGGGAAGGGAAGGAGATAAGCATAAGAAAAAGTTCGAGAAGAGAACGACAGAAAAGTTAAAACAGAAGAATATCATAAACATAAAGTAAAAAGAGAGAGAGAGAGAGAGAGAGAGAGAGAGAGAGAGAGAGAGAGAGAGAGAGAGAGTCGTGTTGTAAATTGTTATTCCTCCTGTTCTGTATAGTACTACTCCGCCGCCATGCATATAGTGTACAGCGTGAACCATTACACGGGATAAACTAAGTAACACCTTTCATGGTAATTAGTGCCTTACGCCCTAACAAGGAGAGAGATGTATAGACCACGGGGAGGGGGGGGGGTGTTGTCACTGTTATTTGCATATCTTTCCTTAGGGTACAATACACGGGGTGACTGAGTTGTGTGTGTGGCCGTGTGTCTGTATGAATGTTAATCTATAGTTATATAAATTTAAAAGGTTTTCACTGAGATAAATGTTTATTTTTTTATATACATCTTTATCAACTATTTTCTACGCAACTAAACGTAGACGCTGTGGCGATGCCCTACGACAGAACGTAATGTAGTTAGGGAATGCAAATATATTTTAAATGAGTTCGTGATGTGTCTTCCAGGAGCCTTTTACGACAACTTTGTATAGGTGTTGTGTGAGGTCCTTTATCTGAGGTCCTGTATGGTTCATAGACTTAATACTTGCGTCCAGATACACCAATATGAAAACTTTAACACACTTGAGCAAAAAATCAAAAGACAAACGAGTATGAACAGTGTGTGTGTGTGTGTGTGTGTGTGTGTGTGTGTGTGTGTGTGTGTGTGTGTGTGTGTGTGTGTACAGTGTGTGTGTGTGGGCTTCACTAAACGCTGAAGATCTCCTATCATCAGCATATCTATTCTGGACATCTTTATGAGACCTCTGATAGCCTCATTGTTTATGCAAGACGGAGGACTCAGCCACAGTGCGTGAGGCCTTCAAGATGTTATCAATAGACCCAAGTTTTATATATTGTGTTACCAAGTTACCAGTAGTGTTAAGACGGGCGTTTGTCACAGGTAGACACTGTTGAATTAAGCCACGTAATGGTGAAGGGTGTTGACCTGTCTTAGTTGTGTTCATTTAAGTATAATAACGGAGAAACATTGTGGTGTCGTAGTGTTGACTCGTAACACTGGAGCTTTCTGGACAACTCGACCTTGAAGACCTTGTATAGCTCGTGTGTTGTTCAGACTCATCCTGATGCAACACAAACAGTCAAACACACTACAGCAATTTGCCTCTAAAGAATGCAGTAAAACGTTTCAGTGGTCCTCCAATATGATACACACATACAACACGGGGTTATATTCAACCAGTCATACAACACGGGGTTATATTCAACCAGTCATACAACACGAGGTTATATTCAACCAGGCATACAACACGGGGTTATATTCTACCAGGCATACAACACGGGGTTATATTCTACCAGGCATACAACACGGGGTTATATTCAACCAGTCATATAAACTAATAAAACTAATTTAACCTCAATAGATAATAAATCCTTCTCTTAATTTGATGCCAACGTTTAACCTGAGACGACGAATGACCATTAAGGTAAATACTCGTGTGAGATGATCTCTTGTCTGGCCCAGCTGATGGCGGCTGTCAGGGGACCCCTTTCACTTGATCAAGCGAGATGACTCCTGCTGCTGCTCCAGGTAGTGGTGGTGGTGGTAGTGCTGTTGCTGTTGTTATTATTACCATTTCTGTTGTTACTGCTGCTGTTGATGCTGTTAGTGCTGCTTCATTCCTGTTGGTAGTGGTGGTAGTAGTGTTGTTGCTACTGTTTTATTACCATTGGTGGTGGGTGGTGGTGGTGGTGGTGGTGCATGAAATACCCTTAAGAGGAGGATATTGTGTATTGGGATTCCTGGGTTTACAATATGTTCGCTGTACTGCCCGATGTGTTGTTACGATTGATACTGTTGCTGCCGTTGGTTCTGTTACTGTAAGTGTTGTTGCAGCTGTTCTTATTGATGCTTGTTGCTGACACTCTATAACGCTGATGCTACTGATGCTGCTGCTGTTGTTGTTGGTGGTGCTGCTTCTGCTGCTGCTGCTGCTGTTTCTGCTCCTGCTGTTGTTGCTATTTCTGCTGCTTCTGCTGCCGCCACCGACGATGGTTCCCAGGGTGGCAATGCAAGTTCTTTATTAACTTTCATCTTTATCAGCGGGTGTCGTGCGTTGATTATACCAGCAGGAAGCTCTACAGGCATCACGGGGCCCAGCAGGAAGCTCTACAGGCATCATGGGGCCCAGCAGGAAGCTCTACGGACATCGAAAAAGTATGTTTATTTTTAACTATTTGGTGGCTGAGTGGTAATGTTCTTTGGTTTTCATTTTCATGGTTGATGGTTCGAGTCTTAAGGTGTACAGCAACATACATACATACATACATACATACACACATACATATACATAGAAGTTCTTAGGTACAAAGCCAGCTTCATAGAACAGACAGACAGACAGACAGATTCCTACAGGATAACCCAGCAAGACACACGTACAGGCAGGCTGGCCCAGAGATCTTCGTTATGAGGGAGAAGTTCAATAATGAGTAACCTCTGGACTCACTCACTCCTCACTCACTCCCCTCACTCACTCACTCACTCAGACGGAAACTAGAGCGAAAAACCGGACATCAAAGGCGTTGTCTGACACCCACTACCTTGGGGCAATCACGCTCGTTTTTGTCGCCTCTGTACAAGTCATATTAATATTCTCATCTTCCTTCCTCAGATTTTGAAGGGAGGTAGGGGAGAGGGAAGGAGGAGGAGGGAGGGGGGAGGAAGGGAGGAGGAAGGAGGGGGGAGGAGGGAGAGGAGGAGGAGAAGGAGATGGGTTAGAGAGGGAGAAGAGTGGGGTTAGAGATGAGGAGGAGGAGAGGAATAATAGTTAGAGAGGGTAAGGGAAGTGTAGGAGTAAGGGAGAGAGAAAGTCTCAGTAAGGTTGTCAGGTGTCATCCATGCTGGTGTTCATCATCATCATCATCATCATTATTACCACTGTTAACTCCATCATTGACTACCACAACCATCACAATCATTATTATATCACCACCACCACCAACCACCACCACCACCAACCTACCACCACCACCACCACCACCACCATCACCACCATCACCACCACCACCACCACCACCACCACCACCACCACCACCACTTGTGTGCGTGGTGCATCAGGCAGTAAGTTTCTGGGGCAGGCTGGCGCTCGGTGCCACAAAGGGAACACAGTGTTAACTTTCACTAATTTCTCTACGACAACTCCCCCATAGTGGTAGCTGGAAAGTTAGAGAGTTAGTTAAGGATCCTTTCTTGCTCGAACTGTCTCCCAACACAATTACCTCCTCCAGGAAAGACGTTTTAATCCCGCCCTAATTGTGTTGTTTTACCCTAAACATAAAACGTAAAGAAAACGTTGCAGACAGAAGTGTTTTAGGAAATGATTCCGTTTTTTTTTTCTCTCGGTCGGGTCCTGAATCTCTATTTATTCCTCACAAAAAAATTGGAAGGTTGAAACACTGGCCGCGGCAACACAACCACACGAGGATACAACCAAGCCCAGGATATTGTTGTGAGTGTCAATACTGTGAGACTCTTCTACTCCACCGACACACTCAATGACTGACACACTCACCGACTCAATGACTGACACACTCACCGACTCACTCACCGACTCAATGACTGACACACTCAATGACTCCACCTACCGACTCACTCACTGACACTCAATGACTCACTCTGCCACTGACTCCACTCACCGACTCAATGACTGACACACTCAATGACTCACTCACCGACCTTGACTCACTGACACACTCACTGACTCACTCACCGACTCAATGACTGACACACTCAATGACTCACTCACCGACACATTGACTGACACATCTTCACTAAAAATTTATTTATTTATTTATTTATTTATTCATTTACTTATTTATTTTACAGAAGTTGATGGCTGCCTTCATGAGAACCGGTTCCAGCAGAAAGGTAAATAATGCTTCTCTTACAAATGACGCTGTAGCAGTTTTATATTGACTTTCTGCCTTTAGAAAATTAATCGTTTAGAAGATGAAACATTAAGTACATAACTAATATCCATGAACCATTACATGAAAATAAATAAATAAACACAAATAACTTCTAACAGAGACCAGCGTTTGCAAATGAATGGAAAATCTCTGCAACATACAGTTCTACGTGACTCGCTTAAGTTACAGTAAGCCAAATCCTTTACATGGTGAATTTGTGATGACCTATGACCTATGACCTATGTGAAATTATATAGCTGTGTGAAGTTTATAATAGGGGATATTTGTTTTAAATTTCGTCTTAATTAGTTAATTAGTTGAAATATGACCCAACAGCAACTTAAAATATGCACTTATAATGAGAGGATGTTTCACCTTTAACCTTTGACCCCATAAAAAAAAAATAAATTACTGTAGGTCGATGTATATAAACAAGGTACAAATCAGCCAAGTTTCAAATTGACTCAGAATTGAAAGGAATAATGATAAAATGTCAATTGTTTACGAGACGACAGAAGAAGACACAGGAAAAACAATAAGACTTCCTCCATCTGTAAAGACAACCGAATGATAAGCGTCAAGTACAACAATATTTTGTCTTCTCATAATAAACCTACAGATGAATCACTTTAGTTGTTGAAGCGCAGTAATACATTAGACCTTAGTTGTTGAAGCGCAGTAATACATTAGACCTTAGTTGTTTTTAAAGCGCAGTAATACATTAGACCTTAGTTGTTGAAGCGCAGTAATACATTAGACCTTAGTTGTTGAAGCGCAGTAATACATTAGACCTTAGTTGTTGAAGCGCAGTAATACAGTGTGTGAATATATTTCCTTTGTTTATAATAATTTTATAACAATCAATAACTACTGGAGATATATGATAGAAAATTATACCCAAAATATATAACATATATTAGTGTTATGTTTCCGGCTTAAACCTCTAGTGACGTCACACCTTGTTTTGGGGGAAGTGTTGCCAGATTTTTAAGAACTTACAATAACAAAATTTAAAAGTGGTTAAGTGTTGTTTTTTTTCTCTGGATTTGATATGTTATTAGTATCAGTTTTTAATCGTCTGGCTACAGCTTATAAGAGTAAAGTGTTTTGGAGGTGTTCTGAAGTAGGTAGTAAAATTATAATAAAAACTATATTGGAATTCTATCATATTGAAGAAAAATTAGATACCATCTTGCATACAGTTGAGAGAGAGAGAGAGAGAGAGAGAGAGAGAGAGAGAGAGAGAGAGAGAGAGAGAGAGTAAAATTTTCCTTGTCGTACATACGTGAAGACGAACTTAACTCCCAATAACGTTTTTCTTCACAAATGAGGTCAATCCTGGCATGCAAGGTCGGAATACAGAAACAGTGGGGCACACAGTTAGCCAGTCTGCCGGTCTGTGTGAGAGGAAACGAAGCGTCAATCCTCCTGGGTACGATTATTTTGCTTGGTTTAAAGTTCAGGTCGTAATGTAAGTCTTTATTCATGGTGTGTGTGTGTGTGTGTGTGTGTGTGTGTGTGTGTGTGTGTGTTTAGTATATGTAAGAATTGAGCCCAGTAAGCCTTGTTGTTATTATTATTATTATTATTATTATTATTATTATTATTATTATTATTATTATTATTATTATTATTACATAGCTTCAAGATCCTTTCAGACTATACTTAAGAAAATATTATATTTCAATGGCAAGGTGATGAAAAAAATAAATTGTGTATCGGACATAAAAACAGCCTGAGCGTCTCATGAATATCATTATATGCAAAATTAATTCAATTTCAGTGTATGCAAAATATATTAAGCACGTATCCCACACACACACTGTAATTAACTTTATCGTTAATTACCCTCTTAATTAATTATAATTAACCTAAACCTCGTTCAAATTATCTGAGGTATCTTATAGTCTTCTTTCTTTCTTCTTCTTCTTTTAGTGTTAAATTTCAGCGTCTTATTTATTCCTTTCTTCTCTCTTCTCCTCCTTGTAGCCCGTCTTAGTCTCTTCTCCTCCCTCGTATTAATCTTCCATTTATCTCTATTTCTTGTTAATCATCTTTTATCTTCCTTCGGTCTTTCTCTCTTTTATATAACCTTAGCCATATTGTGTCATCTCTCATCTTCTCCTTCATATTACATCTTACGTAATTCTTCGTTTAATCTTCTTCTCCTTGTTATTACTCTCATCGCCTCTTATCTTTAATATTAATCTTAATTATCTTTCTTCCCCTCTTTCTCGTTTTTATTATGTCTTTCTTTCTCTTTCTCTTCCCCTTCATAATTGTCTGAGCATCCTGCACCATCCTTGAGTTCTTATATCTTCTCCATCTTCCTTCCTTCCCACCCTACTCCTCCTTTACTTCCTTCATCCTTCCTCACCTTCACCCCCCGGGGTTTAACCTCCTTACCCTAACCCGGTTATAATCTGTCCGCCACACACTCGTTTGGTCATATTACAGATAGTTAACGAGCGGCAGCACTTAAGGTAACGCTGGGAGGAGGAAGTTGGCTCGTTGGCGTGTTACTTAACAAGTAGCAGCACGAGGGTGGGTGTACTCTTGACCTGTGGTGTTAGTTACTGGTTTCTTGTTCTTGTACTCCACCTTCCTTGTGTCACCACCAGGGTGTTGTACTCCACACCTTCCTTGTGTCACCACCAGGGTGTTGTACTCCACACCTTCCTTGTGTCACCACCAGGTGTTGTACTCCACCTTCTTGTACCACCAGGTGTTGTCTCCACCTTCTTGTGTCACCAGTGTTGTCTCCACACCTTCCTTGTGTCACCACCAGGGTGTTACTCCACCTTCCTTGTGTCACCACCAGGTGTTGTACTCCACACCTTCCTTGTGTCACCACCAAGGTGTTGTACTCACACCTTCCTTGTGTCACCACCAGGGTGTTGTACTCCACACCTTCCTTGTGTCACCACCAAGGTGTTGTACTCCACACCTTCCTTGTGTCACCACCAAGGTGTTGTACTCCACACCTTCCTTGTGTCACCACCAGGGTGTTGTACTCCACACCTTCCTTGTGTCACCACCAAGGTGTTGTACTCCACACCTTCCTTGTGTCACCACCAGTGTGTTGTACCCACACCTTCCTTGTGTCACCACAGGTGTTGCTCCACACCTTCCTTGTGTCACCACCAAGGTGTTGTACTCCACACCTTCCTTGTGTCACCACCAGGGTGTTGTACTGCACACCTTCCTTGTGTCACCACCAGGGTGTTGTACTCCACACCTTCCTTGTGTCACCAGGTGTTGTCTCCACACTTCTTGTGTCACCACCAGGGTGTTGTACTCCACACCTTCCTTGTGTCACACCAGGGTGTTGTACTGCACACCTTCCTTGTGTCACCACAGGTGTTGTACTCACACCTTCCTTGTGTCACACCAGGTGTTGTACTCCCCCTTCCTTGTGTCCGTGTTGTACTCAACCTTCCTTGTGTCACCACCAGGTGTTGTCTCCCACCTTCCTTGTGTCACCACCAAGGTGTTGTACTCCACACCTTCTTGTGTCACCACCAAGGTGTTGTACTCCACACCTTCCTTGTGTCACCACCAGGTGTTGTACTCCACACCTTCCTTGTGTCACCACCAGGGTGTTGTACTCCACACCTTCCTTGTGTCACCACCAGTGTTGTACTCCACACCTTCCTTGTGTCACCACCAGGTGTTGTACTCCACACCTTCCTTGTGTCACCACCAGGGTGTTGTACTCACACCCTTCCTTGTACCACCAGGGTGTTGTACTCACACCTTCCTTGTGTCACCACCAGGGTGTTGTCTAAACCTTCCTTGTGTCACCACCAGGGTGTTGTATACACCTTCCTTGTGTCACCACCAGGTGTTGTACTCACACCTTCCTTGTGTCACCACCAGGGTGTTGTACTCCACACCTTTGTGTCACCACCAGGGTGTTGTACTACACCTTCCTTGTGTCACCAGGTGTTGTACTCACACCTTCCTTGTGTCAACCAGGGTGTCTCACACCTTCCTTGTCACCACCAGGGTGTTGTACTCCACACCTTCCTTGTGTCACCACCAGGGTGTTGTACTCCACACCTTCCTTGTGTCACCACCAGGGTGTTGTACTCCACACCTTACAATAACACTCTATATTACAAGACATAATCTGTTCAGACAATATGTCAGAACCTTTTTAATCAAGTCTCGGCCAACGGATTTTCGTTTAACGGACATATTAAATGTGAATTTAATAAATATTGCGAACTGTACTGGAGTAGTGAAAGAGAACCAACAATAAAGTCCGCCGCCATCTTTGTTGTATACATCCTCCAAGCCAATCAGCGATCGTCTCAAGATGTAAACAGTAACCCGCCGAGATTGGTGTTGGCTGTGTCGCTGTAGTCTGTTCATATTCACCTGTGTCTTGTGAACATATTATGTCCAATATGTCTGGGAAGCGGCCTGCAAGTGCGTGTGTTGGTGTCAGGAAAGTCTCCCCTGTACCGCTGCCAGGGAGGAGGAGGAGGAGGAGGTAGACCACACGACAAACTCTCCAAAAAAGTAACTGGTGAGTGTTATTAAACTGTTTCATTTATTATTGATGTTAACCAAGTCTTGATCTGCATGTACAGCACAAAGTTAATCACTGTCACCTCGCGACATGTGTTGAGCTCCTTGCTGGTCGCTTTATGTTTACCTTTCGTGAGGAGACGCGGCGGTAAATCGAGTAACTGCAACTTTGTTATAATGTTTAAGACCTATTTTGGTACATTAACAATTATCTAATCATTCGGTAAGAAAATAGTAGTAATTAAAGTTATTTATTTATCATTTTGTCCCTTATAAGAAATTCATATAAATTATTGTATTTTTATTATGAGGCAATAGACGTTACTGCACCATTTAATTACCCAAATATGATATTATTTCTAACTTTATCCAAAACTTGTCTAGTATGGGTGACGTAGTTCCTTATATTTGGCTCAAGACAACGATAATATTTACAGTAAGAATCTAGATTAATATGGTACTTAGGAGTGTGGCTGCCAAGTGGATACGCGCTCGCCTTATGTTCCAGGGATCGAGGGTTCGATCCTCTGGCACTCCCAGTTCACCCAGCTTTAAATGGATACTTACGTTGACAACTTGGGGTAGTGAATGCGGTCGAGTGCAGTACCGGCCAGGCTGCCTCCTTGTGTACTGAAGTTTACAGTGTGTTGTATCCACACTGTACCTAACGGGCAGTCGTGCCTATGCCACTTTCAATTTTAGCTAAATAAAGAATAGTTTTATGGAACCTCTGTAATTTCCAAAGCGGTTGGGTTAACTTTCTTCAGGAAAGACTCACAAAGGGAGGAGAGCTTCCTGGTCCCGGCAATGTTATCATTACTGAGACACTGTTAGTAATGTGGGACGAGGATATATCCTGTAGGGCTCCTAACAATGTGTACATACAGAGTGTAATAAGTACCATCCATAACTGTAAGGTGTGGTGGAGTGTGTGAGGGGCAGACTGTAGCTGTGTGTATCATTTTTGTCCAGTTAGTCACTCCATGTTGTAATATTCGTCCAAGTTGGAAACTAAAAACAGAACCTAGAAATGAGTTCATATTTTTCAGGCAATATTACGATAACATTTTTCAGCAGTGAGAAGTAACCAATATTCTTGAGAGATATTTCATTAAGATCACAGATGTAATTTAGATACTGAACATTACAAACATACGTGAGTGTCTTTACACACACACACACACACACACACACACACACACACACACACACACACACACACACTGTAATCCTGGAGGAGATGGCTAACACCAGAAGACGTTGTCAATTTCGTTCAGTTTTTCCACAGATGTTCTTATCAGTATAGTAAGTATTTTTAAAGAGGCGACATTTACTAGAACTTAATAGAACCTGGCCTAACCAACCAGAGAAACCTCCCTAACCTTACCTAACTTCCTAGCAGAAAGTACTGTACTTATTTTGATATCTGTTACCAAAGAAAGCTTCTCTGTTGAAGCGACATGGTGTAATTTTCGTTTTTTGTGGACGTGAGACGCCTGGACCAAGTGAGTTTTGTAAACAAACAGGGCAGACGACAACACGCGCTGACTCGTACAAAGCACAGAGACACAACTCTAGTGTAAAATGATCAGTTCTCACTGTGTTTTACCTCTCGGTTTCTCTCACCCTTCAAGCCTTGCCCACTGCAGGTGATTTATGATCATCGAAAGAAACTAAAAAAAAAATACTCATAATTAGAATAAAAATTTGTTAACTCTTTTAAAATACTTATTATAATGATAAAAACAGCTGCGTTAATCTGAACGAAATCGAACAACGCCTTCTGGTGTGTGTGTGGGCGCTCTCAGTTTGTGAAATTTTCCAGTTGATAAATGGGTCTAAAACCTAATCTACCCTAACCTAACTTAACGTTAGCTAACCTGTCCCGACCCAGCAATTTTGAGGATAAGAGAGGAGTGTTTTATCCATTCACCCTCGCCTCACATAACCCAGACGTTGTTGAGTTTAAATAGTGTAAAGTAGTTTGTGGTGAACAGCTACAATGTGTACGGGAAGGTATTAAGACACCAGATACCAAGATAATATACAGTATAGTATATATTTTATGACTAGATCGTGTACCGTGAAGCCTCTCTTGAGTTACCAGGGTGTGACGCAGACCAAGTTATATATGGGATGATGACTGCCAAGGTGACCGTCTCTCTCACCTCCTCACAGCTTACTTAGGGCAGTGGCGTTAATGTGTTATGATTGAAGAGAGGATGACTTCCGGCATAATCAAAACAAAGTACATCTGAGCAGCTGTTAATTGACTTCCACAGATTGACAACACAATAAATCCTGGCATTATAGTATACATACACCCTATATACAGTATAAATAAATCTTCATAAATACCTTGAACAATATGAGTCCTGATACTGCCCCGACAACAACCACTGGACATTTTCCCACATTTCCACCACAACTTGCATTTGTGATTGACAAGCTTGGTACACATGAACTAATTTTAGCATAATATAATCTGCTAATCTCATAATGCCCCAACACCAGGTATAAACGGCTCTTAGTGATCTCCGCATCATAACGGTTTGACCTGAGTCGGCCAGTAGCCCAGCCGCCAGTGTCGCTAATCGCCTTACCAGTGTCATCGTAATTCTCACACAGAGGAATTGTCAAAGGTACCGGCTTACAGTGGCGAGGTGAGGGTAGTCCTTGGGTTACTGAGGTGATGGTCACTGTCAACCTCAAATGACTGTCAGGTTAGTAACAAGTTGTTGGAACAAAACTTTAAAAAAAATCCCATATTTCTCTTATTGGTTTTGTATTTATTAGATATCACACCTACCCGATAACTACTCCCCACCCTCACCACCCATTAACAAAACGCCCATTTGAGTAGAGAAACAGCACCCTAAACCGTCAACTCACCTCGGCCATTAAGTGACATTGTACCGAACTGACACCAGAATTAAGGAATTTAGGTTATAGAGACACATACACCTAACCTAACCTAACCTGAACTAACCTAACGCTACTCCTCTACCTCATAATAACATTCTTAAGAGAGCTTCACTAGACGAACGATCGCCCGTGTCCTACCCATTAGTAATCTGTCTTAATCATTTCACCATAAAGAAACTGCGCTGGCAAAAGCACTCAAAACCGCCTGACGAACTTGTCTAACCCTTATTAACATGTTTTTGGGTCCTCTCCTGCAGCAGTGGCGACCTATCTGTAGTGGCAGGAGCTAAGGTGATGTGATACTGTGGTGGGTGGCGTTATATCAACATATTTTTAACATGAGGAAGGATAGAAGACATTATTACCCGTGTAGGAGAGATATCCCACAGGTAATGAGGAAGAGGAGATAGGAGTAAAAGCGAAAAGGAAATAGAGAAACAGAGAAATGAGGAAGTGAGACGAGAGAGAGGAGGAAAATGAACACATAACTCTGGTAGTTGGTAGATAAAGTCTTATCTCCATCACGCCATGCCGTCTATTGGAGACCTGTGTTGGTGAGGGTGTGTGGGAGAGAGGGAGGGAGGGATGGGGACCTGTGTTGGTGGGGGTGTGGAGAGAGGGAGGGAGGGATGGGGACCTGTGTTGGTGAGGGTGTGTGGAGAGAGGGAGGGAGGGATGGGGACCTGTGTTGGTGAGGGTGTGGGAGAGAGGGAGGGAAGGGACGGGGACCTGTGTTGGTGGGGGTGTGTGGGAGAGAGGGAGGAGGATGGGGACCTGTGTTGGTGGGGGTGTGGGGAGGGGGGATGGGGACCTGTGTTGGGGGGTGGGGGGGGGGGGTGGGGTTGGTGGGGGGGGGGGGGGGGGGGTGGGGGGGGGGTGGGGGGGGGGGGTGGGGTGTGTTGGGGTGTGGGAGAGGGAGGGAGGGATGGAGACCTGTGTTGGTGGAGGTGTGTGAGGAAGGAGAAGAGGGATGAAGAGGAAGACGTTGATGTGAGTAGCACAGAGAAACAGGTTGGGCACACACACACACACACACACACACAATCGAGAGACTTCTTTGCACTCTCCATGCAATTTCCTGTTTCATTTCCCGAAGCAAAAACAATAAGTGATTTTTGTGTTGATAAAGTGAGCAACACAAGTTTAGATTATTTCCTCCCATCTTTCTCTATCAGTTTACAACCTTCAGACAACTGTGGCTCTCTTAGCTGCTGAAGGGAGCAGTGAAGAGGCTACTTACAGTGTTACTTGTTTCGTTGTATTGTTACTAGTTTGGTTATACTCTTACTTGCTTGACTGTATTGTTACGTGTTTGGTTGTATTGTTACTTACTTGGCTGTATTGTTACTTGTTTGGTTGTAATGTTACTTTTTTGGTTGTATTGTTGCTTGTTTGGTTGTTACACACACATACACACAAAATTACTCTCAGCTAATCTAACTTAATCTAACCTAACCAAATTAACCTAACTTAACCCCCTCTAATCCAAACCAACCTAATCTAAGCTGGATTATCTGTAACCCAAGACAACCTAACCCCAAGTTAATAAGGTAGGGAGATGAGCGGGAGGATAATGTCCGGTAGAAAGCTAAATTGGCGAGATTTTTTTCCCATAACGATAATTATGACGTGTGTTTGACCCAGTGCCCGGTCGTCACATGTCCAGCACTTTCATATCGTTAATGACAGATAATTAGCGCTTGTTAGTCAGTCGCTCACACAGGTAGAGGAAGTATCAGTTGTCATTACTGTCTGGTTTACTGTGTTAGGAGTATGCGCTTTGATCCTTTTGCTGGTGTAAAGATAACACTGTATTTACTAGCTTGTGGGCGGGCGTTTGAGGAGGAGGTTGAAGAGACTTGAAAATGTTGTACGTTTGTGTTATTATTTACTGCATATATTAATGTTTGTTTCATTAGCTCTTGGTATTTGAATATGTTTTGAAAGGGTTTTTGAAAAGGGAGTTTGGAAAGACATTTAAAATACTGAAGTTTAATTCTCAAATCCCACTTTATTTGTCAGATGTCTTGGGTAACTGACTCTGCCAGGTCGTCCACAACACACCTTAACACACCTACCCCCACCACACACCTTAACACACACCCCTCCACCACACACCTTAACACACCCCCCACCACACACCTTAACACACACACCTCCACACACCTCCACCACACCCCTTAACAACACCCCTCCACAACACACCTCCACAACACCCCCTCCACCACACCTCCCCCCACCACACACCTTAACACACACCTCCACCACACCCTCCACCACACCCCTACAACACCCTCCACAACACCCCTCCACCACACACCTTACCACATCCCCCACCACACACCTTAACACACCCCTCCACAACACACCTTAACACACACCCCTCCACAACACACCTTAACACACACACACACACACATGGATCATATTGCCAGGGTGTATAATACAATCAGATATAATACTCGGGGTGGTTCAATAGTTGGTAATCTAATTAACAGGTAATACAGCTCAGCCTCCCGCCACCCGTCAGGTGTTAATGAGCGAACTGCAGGTTTTGTGTAATGCTTTATTTATTTTAATGTATCCACGGGTATGGTTGTTGTTTGGTGTTGTCTGTCTGTCTGTCTTCTGTCTGTCTGTCTGTCTGTCTGTCTTTGTCTCTTACTTTCAGATGTCTTACCACCACGTCCTGAAATCCCCCTTCCACTCCCCATTCTTCTACTTTCTTCCTCTCCCCCATCTTCCTCCTCCCCACCCCCCTCTCTTCCTCCCCTTCTCTCTCCCCATCTTCCTCCTCCCCACTTCTCTCTTCCTCTCCTCCCATCTTCTTCCTCCCACCCCCTCTCTTCTTCCTCCCTCGGATTACAGCGACTTAAACGAATAATTAAACGATTAATTCCTCCCGTGTGCAACTTTTGGGCTCGCCTCGCCTCCTCCTTGAAACGCCCCTGTGGCTCCCAAACTAGACTTAATTGTTTAGCGAAGGAAAATTTTTACATATGTTTTAACCTATCACCTGTACCCCTACGCTCATTCATACCTGTATACTCATTTACCTGTATAAGGATCAAGTGTCTATCAATCAGGAGTTTGGAATGCCTTACAGTATGGGATCGGCGCCAAATAACACTAGTTTAAGGGTTCTGAACGTACATATAGGTTCAACAATAACGTGATATAGATTCAATAATGACGTCAATTACTAACTATTTGCACCACACGAATACACAAAAAAGTTAAATGACTCAACCATCGTAACCATCGTTAAAGTGTAATTTTATGGAAACTGGGTTCACTGGCCAGACAGATATAGAGTCTACTGACCCAGCTCAATTATAAGATGATTATACTATGGTCGATGACGTGCGATAACTACTGTGTGCCTTGTTAAGTGTGGTGTAGTTAGCCTCATACTTTGTTACACTAGACAGCTTATCCACCTTAATATTAACTTAACCTAACCTGACAGTGGGCGGAGGTGAGGGCGTGGAGTAGGGTTAGTGGGTGAGTAGGCTGTGAGTGGGCGTGGAGTAGGCTGTGAGTGGGCGTGGAGTAAACTGTTAGTGGGCGTGGAGTAGACTGTTGTGGGCGAGTAGGCCAGTGGGCGGGAGTAAACTGTTAGTGGGCGGAGTAACTGGTGGGCGGAGACTGTTAGTGGGCGTGGAGTAAACTGTTAGTGGGCGTGGAGTAAATATGAAGAAGGCAACTCCATAACCTGAAGGAGTAGAGTGGACTAAACAGGTGGTCGTGGCGGTTGAGGCGGAGGAGAGGGTGATAACTGGAGTCAGACTCGTTATGGGGGCCAGGGGCTGTGGGGGCAGGAGGCTATAGGGGATATGGAGACTGGGAGCTATGGAGCCTATGGAGACTATGGGGGGATAAGCTGACTGCTGTTGTAGATGGAGGATATGGAAGTCATAGCGATTGTTTACAGTGGTGAGGCTGAGTTGGGGAGGAGAGGTCGAGGGTGAGTCGTGAGGGAGGGAGTGAGGAGAGTGAGGGAGGGAGGTGAGGGGAGTCAGGGGGAGGGAGGTCGAGGTGAGTCTGAGGAGGAGGGGAGGAGAGGGTGAGTCTGGGTGAGGGGGAGGGAGGGAGAGGGTGAGTCTGGGGGAGGGAGGGAGGGAGAGGGTGAGTCAGGGTGAGGGAGGGAGGTCGAGGGTGAGTGTGGGTGAGGGAGGGAGGTCAAGGGTGAGTCTGGAGGAACTAACAAGGGCGAACATCAGACGATCGACATGGGTGAGGGAGGTCGAGACGATGATCACTACAACACACAGACAGACACAGACTATTAGGTGAGGTGCTGTCGCTGTTTAGGTTAGGTTAGGTTAGGGTAGGCTGGGCTAGGCTAGGTTAGGTTAGGTTAGGTTAGGTTAGGTTAGGTTAGGGTAGGCTGGGCTAGGCTAGGTTAGGTTAGGTTAGGTTAGGTTAGGTTAGGTTAGGGTAGGCTGGGCTAGGCTAGGTTAGGTTCTGCTGTGCTGTAACTCAACCACGCCAGCCTCAGTGTGAAATGGGATCGTCACAACAAAACAATTTGAGTTGACCGTAAACATTGTCAGTGTATAGGATGCTTCACGTCACGTTGGTCACTGTACATCATTGACTCTATGTGTGAGTTTAAGAGGATTACAAATAATGGTTGTACAGTCTTCACACATGTTAACAAGTGTGATATATTTTGAGATGATGAATTCCTCGACGAGTTTCAGCGGTACCTTTGTCAGAGAGTTGAGTAAATATTACTTTCTGACATGTTGTGGACCCCTAACATGTTGTGGACCCCTAACATGTCGTGAACCCTCAACATGTTGTGACCCTTAATATGTTGTGAACCCCTAACATGTTGTGGACCCCTAATATGTTGTGACCCCTTAACATGTCGTGAACCCTCAACATGTTGTGACCCTTAATATGCTGTGAACCCCCAACATGTTGTATTCACTGACATTCATAACTTCCCTACTCATTCTCACACCCTAACTTTCCACACTTGGGGGTCGTGGATGGACGCTGCAACACCTCGGCCTTCAAGTGCTATTATCATCGTGACCGGAGACAAAATGCCATTCCATCCTGCCTGAAATGCATTCCGTGTTCTTTGTGAAGGTCGTAAGACAATCTAATTGACAATAAGCTTGTAGCAGCAAACTGTGTCCTCTCTCCTCCTGCAATAGCTGTTTAGAAATTCTGCCCGCGAGTGTATCCCCGGCCAGAACCAACCATTGGCAGAAGTTTATGGTTCAATATTGTAATCTAATTGGCCGTTGGCTGGTTAGTATGAGTGTCTTGCGGGCGGAGGGTGTTTAACACGGCCCACCATCAGCCTAGACCACTATGTATTGTACGTGACGCCGCGTGTCTGGTGGCTGTGGACACTAGGCAGACAGATCTGACAAGCAGACA
>NW_024738772.1:0-6160 GCF_018991925.1 Homarus americanus | reverse complement strand
CACCCGTGCCGCTTAGGTGGAGAGAGCAACGTTTTACCAAATTTGGCTTGGGAACTCGAGGATCCATATATATTTCATTAACCCAATAAAGCACGCGGACTTCTACATATAATCGACACCTCACCCCACCAGGATTTGAACCCACGGTTTTATAATTGTGACCGGGGAACGGTACCTCTGGGCCACCAGGACAATAAAAGCAGTCCTACACTCTGCTATATTTCGCACAAATCCTGTTCAACGAGCTTATGGCGCCGTGAACCTCTAATAGGGACCACCCGTGCTGCTTAGGTGATCAGAGCAACGTTTTACCAAATGCGGCTTCGAAAAACGAGGATCCAAATATATTTCATTAGCCCAATAAAGCACTCGGACTTCTACATATAATCAACACCTCACCCCACCAGGATTTGAACCACCGATCGTATAAATGTGACCGGGGAACGCTACCTCTGGGCCACCAGTTCAATAAAAGCAGTCCTAGACTCTGCTATATTTCACACAAAGCCTGTTCAACGACCTTATGGCGCCATGAACCTCTACTGGAGACCACCCGTGCCGCCAGTTAACAGAGCAATTGTTTTTATCAACCAAGCCTGAAACACGAGGATCCATATATATTTATTATTCCAATAAAGCACGCGATTTCTACATATAATCAACACTCTGCCCCAACAGGATTCAACCCACGATCTTATAACGACCGATATGCTACCGGGGCTGCCACCAGGACAACAAAAGCAGTCCTAGACTCTACTATATTTCACACAAAGCCTGTTCAACGACCTTATGGCGCCATGAACCTCTACTGGAGACCACGGGTGCCCCTTAGGTGATCAGAGCAACGTTTTACCATATCCGGCTTGGAAACACGAGCATCCATATATATTTCATTAGCCCAATAAAGCACTCGGACTTCTACATATAATCAACACCTCACCCCACCAGGATTTGAACGCACGATCTTATAATTGTGTCCGGGGAATGCTACCTCTGGGCCACTAGGACAATAAAAGCAGTCCTAGACTCTGCTATATTTCACACAAAGCCTGTTCAACGAGCTTATGGCGCCGTGGGACCACTATAGGGGACCACCCGTGCCGCTTAGGTGGAGAGAGCAACGTTTTACCAAATCTGGCTTGGAAACTCGAGGATCCATATATATTTCATTAGCCCAATAAAGCACGCGGACTTCTACATATTATCGACACCTCACCCCACCAGGATCTGAACCCACGGTCTTATAATTGTGACCGGGGAACGGTACCTCTGGGCCACCAGGACAATAAAAGCAATCCTACACTCTGCTATATTTCACACAAATCCTGTTCAACGAGCTTATGGCGCCGTGAACCTCTAATGGGGCCACCAGTGCCGCTTAGGTGATCAGAGCAATGTTTTACCAAATGCGGCTTCGAAACAGGAGGATCCAAATATATTTCATTAGCCCAATAAAGCACTCGGACTTTTACATATAATCAACACCTCACCCCACCAGGATTTGAACCCACGATCTTATAATTGTGACCGGGGGACGCCACCTCTGGGCCACCAGGACAATAAAAGCAGTCCTAGACTCTGCTATATTTCACACAAAGCCTGTTCAACGAGCTCTTGGCGCCGTGAACCTCTAATGGGGACCACCCGTGCCGCTTAGGTGATCAGAGCAACGTTTTACCAAATGCAGCTTCGAAACACGAGGAGCCATATATATTTCATTAGCCCAATAAAGCACGTGGACTTCTTTATATAATCAACACCTCACCCCACCAGGATTCGAACCCAGGATCTTATAATTGTGACTGGGGAACGCTACCTCTGAGCCACCAGGACACTATAAGCCGTCCTAGACTCTGTTATATTTCACAAAAAACCTGTTCAACGTGCTTATGGCGCCGTGGGACCACTATAGGGGACCACCCGTGCCGCTTAGGTGGAGAGAGCAACGTTTTACGAAATCTGGCTTGGAAACTCGAGGATCCATATATATTTCATTAGCCCAATAAAGCACGCGGACTTCTACATATAATCAACACCTCACCCCACCAGGATATGAATCCACGATCTTATAATTGTGACCGGGGAGCGCTACCTCTGGGCCTGGGACAATAAAGCAGTCCTACACTCTGCTATATTTCACTAAGAATGCATTCAATGAGCTTATGTGCCGGCCAGACACTCTAATGGGGCCACCAGTGCCGCTTAGGTGATCAGAGCAACGTTTTACCAAATGCGGCTTCGAAACAGGAGGATCAGAAAATATATTTCAATGGCCCAATAAAGCACTTTCCGGGACTTCATATAATCCAACACCTCACCCCAGGATTTGAACCGATCTTATAATTGTGACCGGGGGCCTTCTCTGGGCCTGGGACAATAAAAAGCAGGTCCTAGACTCTGCTATATTTCACACAAAGCCTGTTCAACGAGTTTATGGCGCTGTGAACCACTATAGGGGACCACCCGTGCCGCTTAGGTGATCAGAGCAACGTTTTGCCAAATGCGGCTTCGAAACCCGAGGATCCATATATTTTTCATTCGCCCAATAAAGCACGCAGACTTCTACATATAATCAACACCTCACCCACCAGGATTTGAACCCAAGATCTTATAATTGTGACCGGGGAATGCTACCTCTGGGCCACCAGGACAATGAAAGCAGTCCTAGACTCTGCTATATTTCACACAAAGCCTGTTCAACGAGCTCATGGCGCCGTGAACCTCTAATGGGGACCACCCGTGCCGCTTAGGTGATCAGAGCAACCCAATCTTGACCGAAGCAGAATCCTTATATGTTCGATGGCCCAATAAGCCTTGTGGACTTCTACGCTTATAATCAACACCTCACTCCACCAGGATTCGAACCCAAGATCTTATAATTGTGACCGAGGAACGCTACCTATGGGCCACCAGGATAATAAAAGCAGTCCTAGACTCTGCTATATTTCACACAAAGCCTGTTCAACGAGCTTATAGCGCCGTGAACCTCTAATGGGGACCATCCGTGCCGCTTAGGTGATCAGAGCAACGTTTTGCCAAATCCGGCTTCGAAACATGAGGATCCATATATATTTCATTAGCCCAATAAAGCACACGGACTTCTACATATAATCAACACCTCACCCCACCAGGATTCAAACCCACGATCTTATAATTGTGACCGGGGAAAGCTACCTCTGGGCCACCAGGACAATAAAAGCAGTCCTAGACTCTGCTATATTTCACACAAAGCCTGTTCAACGAGATTATGGCGCCGTGAACCTCTAATGGGGACCACCCGTGCCGCTTAGGTGATCAGAGCAACGTTTTACCAAATGCGGCTTCGAAACACGAGGATCCATATATATTTCATTAGCCCAGTAAAGCACGCGGACTTCTGCATATAATCAACACCTCACACCACCAGGATTTGAACCCCAAATCTTATAATTGTGACCGGGGGACGCTACCTCTGGGCCACCAGGACAATGAAAGCAGTCCTAGACTCTGTTATATTTCACACAAAGCCTGTTCAACGAGCTTATGGCGCCGTGAACCTCTAATGGGGACCACCCATGCCGCTTAGGTGATCAGACCAACGTTTTACCAAATGCGGCTTCGAGACAAGAAGGATCCATATATATTTCATTAGCCCAATAAAGCACGCGGACTTCTACATATAATCAACACCTCACCCCACCAGGATTTGAACCCACGATCTTATAATTGTGACCGGGGAACGCTACCTCTGGGCCACCAGGACAATAATAGCAGTCCTAGACTCTGCTATATATCACACAAAGCCTGTTCAACGAGCTTATGGCGCCGTGAACCTCTAATGGGGACCACCCATTCCGCTTAGGTGATCAGAGCAACGTTTTACCAAATGCGGCTTCGAAACACGATGATCCATATATATTTCATTAGCCCAATAAAGCACGCGGACTTCTTCATATAATCAACACCTCACCACATCAGGATTCGAACCCACGATCTTCTAATTGTGACCGGGGAACGCTACCTCTGGGCCACAAGGTCAATAAAAGCAGTCCTAGACTCTGCTATATTTCACACAAAGCCTGTTCAACGAGCTTATGGCGCCGTGGGACCACTATAGGGGACCACCCGTGCCGCTTAGGTGGAGAGAGCAACGTTTTACCAAATCTGGCTTGGAAACTCGAGGATCCATATATATTTCATTAGCCCAATAAAGCATGCGGACTTCTACATATAATCGACACCTCACCCCACCAGGATCTGAACCCACGGTCTTATAATTGTGACCGGGGAACGGTACCTCTGGGCCACCAGGACAATAAAAGCAGTCCTACACTCTGCTATATTTCACACAAATCCTGTTCAACGAGCTTATGGCGCCGTGAACCTCTAATAGGGACCACCCGTGCTGCTTAGGTGATCAGAGCAACGTTTTACCAAATGCGGCTTCGAAAAACGAGGATCCAAATATATTTCATTAGCCCAATAAAACACTCGGACTTCTACATATAATCAACACCTCACCCCACCAGGATTTGAACCACCGATCGTATAAATGTGACCGGGGAATGCTACCTCTGGGCCACCAGTTCAATAAAAGCAGTCCTAGACTCTGCTATATTTCACACAAAGCCTGTTCAACTAGCTTATGGCGCCGTGAACCTCTAATGGGGACCACCCGTGCCGCTTAGGTTATCAGAGCAACGTTTAACCAAATCCGGCTTCGAAACACGAGGATCCATATATATTTCATTAGCCCAATAAAGCACGCGGACTTCTACATATAATCAACACCTCACCCCACCAGGATTCAAACCCACGATCTTATAATTGTGACCGGGATATGCTACCTCTGGGCCACCAGGACAATAAAAGCAGTCCTAGACTCTACTATATTTCACACAAAGCCTGTTCAACGACCTTATGGCGCCATGAACCTCTACTGGAGACCACCCGTGCCCCTTAGGTGATCACAGCAACGTTTTACCATATCCGGCTTGGAAACACGAGCATCCATATATATTTCATTAGCCCAATAATGCACTCGGACTTCTACATATAATCAACACCTCACCCCACCAGGATTTGAACGCACGATCTTATAATTGTGTCTGGGGAATGCTACCTCTGGGCCACTAGGACAATAAAAGCAGTCCTAGACTCTGCTATATTTCACACAAAGCCTGTTCAACGAGCTTTTGGCGCCGTGAACCTCTAATGGGGACCAGCCGTGCCGCTTCGGTGGAGAGAGCAACGTTTTACCAAATCTGGCTTGGAAATTCGAGGATCCATATATATTTCATAAGCCCAATAAAGCACGCGGACTTCTACATATAATAAACACCTCACCCCACCAGGATTTGGGCCGATCTTATAATTTGTGACCCGGGAACGCTACCTCGGGTACCAGGACAATAAAAAACAGTCCTACACTCTGCTATATTTCACACAAATCCTGTTCAACGAGCTTATGGCGCAATGAACCTCTAATAATGGGGAGCACCAGTGCGCTTAGGTGATCAGGCAATGTTTTGCAAATGCGGCTGAAACAGGGAGATCCAAAATATATTTCATTAGTAATAAAGCCTTCGGACTTTTTACATATAATCCTTTTCACCCCACCAGGATTTGAACCACCGATCGTATAATTGTGACCGGGATATGCTACCTCTGGGCCACCAGGACAATAAAAGCAGTCCTAGACTCTGCTATATTTCACACAAAGCCTGTTCAACGAGCTTTTGGCGCCGTGAACCTCTAATGGGGACCACCCGTGCCGCTTAGGTGATCCGAGCAACGTTTTACCAAATGCTGCTTCGAAACACGAGGATCCATATATATTTCAATAGCCCAATAAAGCACGTGGACTTCTTTATATAATCAACACCTCACCCCACCAGGATTCGAACCCACGATCTTATAATTGTGACTGGGGAACGTTACCTCTGAGCCACCAGGACACTATAAGCAATCCTAGACTCTGTTATATTTCACACAAAGCCTGTTCAACGAGCTTATGGCGCCGTGGGACCACTATAGGGGACCACCCGTGCCGCTTCGGTGGAGAGAGCAACGTTTTACCAAATCTGGCTTGGAAACTCGAGGATCCATATATATTTCATAAGCCCAATAAAGCACGCGGACTTCTACATATAATAAACGCCTCACCCCACCAGGCTTTGAA
>NW_024738771.1:0-18368 GCF_018991925.1 Homarus americanus | reverse complement strand
CGGTGCTTCGTTTCCAGTTTACGTATTGCTGTGCCACTATTCCATTATGCTATGCCAACCATGCACACTATGCCACTATTCCATTATGCTATACACCATGCCACTATGCCACTATTCCATGCCATGCCATGCCACTATGCCACTATTCCATTATGCTATGCCACCATGCAATTCCACCATGCCACATATTCCATTATGCTATGCCACCATGCCACTACCCACTATTCCATTATGCTGCCAGCACATACACCATGCCTATGCCACTATTCCATTATGCTGCCACTATTCAATTATGCTATACATGCCACTATGCCACTATTCCATTATGCTGCCACCATACTTTACTATTCCATTATGCCACTATGCCCCATGCACATGCCACTTCTTCCACTATCATGCTACTATGCCCACAGCCTCTGCCACTAACCATTGCTGCTATCTTGCACTATTCAATTGCTATCTGCCACTATTCCTCATGTCGTTACACCATAATTTTTCGAAATCTGCTTATGTATTGGTTTTTAAAAGTGAGGGAAGGAGAGGTGCTGAGAGAGATAGTGAGAGACAGAGAGACAGACAGACACAGACAGAAAGACACAGACAGACAGACAAATAGACACATAAACAGACACACACACACACACACAAATGAAAGAGACAGACACACACACACACACAGATGAGCAGACACACGGACAGACAGAACAGTAGACACATAGACAGACACATACACACACACACACAGATGAACACAGATACAAACAGACAGACAGACAGAGACAGACAGACAGACCAGAAGACAGAGCGTATAAATATTTTTAAGGCTTATTTTTCAAGACCCAGAAATAAACTAAAAATCCCTGCATAGAGAAAAAGATCACTAAGGTTGTTCACTTTTTAAAAGATGAATCAATTCTCACTTTTTTGTTGCTTTTTTTTTAATATATTTTTGTCTCCATGTTATTAATCTAACTCTTTGTTAATGATTAAAAAATTATTTAGTCTCGAAGGATAAAGATTCATTAAGTAGGTTGCATTTTGCCCAAAGTGTGATAGTGGTGGTGGTGTGTGTGTGTGTGTGTGTATGGTGTGGTGTGTGTGTGTGGTGGGAATCTAATTCTCCCCGGGCTGATATGAACAAATATGTACTGATATGACAATTATTTACTTTTCATTAAAATTTATAAGAGAATAGAAAGTGTTTCTTCTTGTGAGGCCTTCGTGCTGGGGGCTTCCGTGTAGGTGGAAACAGACAGACAGACAGACAGAGACGAACGAACAGAGCAAAGACAGACAGACAGACAGACAGAAGACAGACAGACAGACTCACAAAGACGAACGACAGACGGACACACAACCATAACAATACTCAAGAAGTCAAACACACACACACACACACACACACACACACACACACACACACACACACACACACACACACACATTATTGATCCCCCAAAAACAAACCAAAAAATAATTATTAGTTTAGTTTGTAATACACATACACCTGAGCGTCATTCTTTTGATATAAACTCAATTACTGATAACTTATTGTTGTTGTTCCATTATTAAACAGAGGTCATTTTTTGTACTCAGCTTATTTAATATATTACTGTACGTGTTAAAAGCAGTCAGAGCTAAAATAGTGCCAGCTGAGGTACTGTGTGTGTGTGTAATACTGTGTGTACAGTGTGTATGTGTGTGTGTGTGTGAAATAAGACATTGATTAAATAAAGACAACACTGACTTAAGATTAAACCTCCATCCCTAAACCACATTCCTCGACCAATCCTCGCCAAGGTTACGCACCGTTAAGCACCACCGATAGTATACACACCGGACGCTCCACCCCATGTCTCCCGTTACATATGAACCTCTTACACGGGGCAGCCCATACCATCTCTCCTGGCCCCTCCTCCTCACAAAGAACAGAGTGGTGAAACCTCGCCATAAAGAGAAACTCCTCGATATTTTCTGACTCACCACCGCCATTTATAGAGGCATAAACTACAGACGAGTCCCTACCTTCCTCTCTTCCTCCTCTCTTCCTCCATCTTTCTTACCTTCCTACTTCTTCTGTCCTTTGCGCCTTCTTCCTTCTTCTTCCCTTCCCTTCTTACCTCCCCTCCTTCTTCTTCCCTTCTCCCTCCCTCCTTCTTCCTTCCCCTTCCCACTTCCGTTCTTGTTCCTTCCCTTCTCTACCTCTTTCATTTGCCTTCTTCCTCCTTTCTTTCCTTCTACTTCCCTCCTTCTTCCTTCCTTTCCATCCTTCCTTCCCTCCTTTCCTTCCTTCCTTCCTCTCCCCCCCTCCCCTCCTCCCCCGACAGTGTCACTTCAAAGACGAGATACCTAGGAGGCCATGACAAAATAATGCTCTTGGGTACTTGCAGCCACAGCATAAAAAACAAGTTGGAAAAGGTCCGTCTGGTACTCTGCCTATATCAAAGAACGCTCGTGCTGGTGATACCGTGACTTTGTGTGCCTGTGTGTGTGTGTGTGTGTGTGTGTGTGTGTGTGTGTGTGAGCACACAAACGAATCACATTGTCTTTCTACCGTTGGCGATGAGCTGGATATGGGACAACTTTCGCCAGTCTTCATCCCCTTACCCCCGCCCCACCCCCCTTCCCATCCTCCCTCCCCCTCCTTCCTCCCCTCTGCCCCCCCCACGTCTCCTGGAAGCACCTCATTACATATATTCTGGTGGCTGCAGCATTTTCTCACCCACTATATAGATCTCTCGGCACTAACATATCCCCTTGCTCCGGTAACAGAGACCGCCGCCTCTAATATACTCCCCAGCGCCATAAATATACTCCTAGCGCCATAAACAGCCTCGCCAAATATACCCTAGCGCCTGTATTATAAATCCCCAGCGCCACAAACATACCCCAGCCATAAATACCCTGCCACAAATATACCCTCGCGCCATAAATATACTCCTAGCGCCCATTATACACCAGCGCCATAAATACCCTAGCGCCATAAATATACCTCGCGCCATAAATATCTAGCGCCTGTATTATACACCCCAGCGCCATAAATATAATTCCCAGCGCCATAAATATACCCTCGCGCCATAACATACTCCTAGCGCCATAAATATACCCTAGCGCCATAAATATACTCCCAGCGCCATAAATATACTCCTAGCGCCATAATATACCCTAGCGCCTGTATTATACACCCAGCGCCATAAATATATTCCAGCGCCATAATAATCCCAGCGCCATAAATATACCCTCGCGCCATAAATATACCCAGCGCCTGTATATACACCCCAGCGCCATAAATATACCCTAGCGCCATAAATATACCCTCGCGCCAAATATACCCTAGCGCCAAATATACCCTAGCGCCATAAATATACCCCACAATACCCCAGCGCCATAAATATACCCACATAATATACCCAGCGCCATAAATATACTCCCTAGCGCCATAAATATACCCCAGCGCCATAAATATACCCCAGCGCCACAAATATACTCCCAGCGCCATAAACATACTCCTAGCGCCATAAATATACCTCGCGCCATAAATATACCCCTAGCGCCATAAATATACCCTAGCGCCATAAATATACCCCAGCGCCATAAATATATTCCACGCCATAAATATACCCAGCGCCATAAATATAACCATATACCCTAGCGCCATAATATACCCTAGCCATAAATATACCCTAGCGCCATAAACATACTCCCAGCGCCATAAATATACCCCAGCGCCATAATATACCCCAGCCATAAATATACCCCAGCGCCATAAATATACCCCAGCGCCATAAATATACTCAGCGCCATAAATATACCCAGCGCCATAAATATACCTCGCGCCATAAATATACCCAGCCATAAATATACCTAGCGCCATAAATATACCCCAGCGCCATAAATATACCTCGCGCCATAAATATACCCTCGCGCCATAAATATACTCCTAGCGCCATAAATATCCCCAGCGCCATAAATATACTCCAGCGCCATAAATATACTCCCCAGCGCCATAAATACACCCAGCGCCATAAATATACCCCAGCGCCATAAATATACTCCCAGCGCCATAAATATACTCCCAGCGCCATAAATATACCCAGCGCCAATATACCCTAGCGCCATAATTACATCCCAGCGCCATAAACATCTTACGCCATAAATATACCCCAGCGCCATAAATATACCCCAGCGCCATAAATATACTCAGCGCCATAACATACTCCCTAGCGCCATAAATATACCCTAGCGCCAATATACTCCAGCGCCATAAATATACCCTAGCTATAATACCCCAGCGCCATAAATATTCCCAGCGCCATAAATATACCCTAGCGCCATAAATATATACAGCGCCATAAATATACTCCCAGCGCCATAAATATACTCCCTGGCCTCTATTATACACCCCAGCGCCATAAATGTACTCTAGCGCCATAAAATACTCCAGCGCCATAAATATACCTAGCGCCATAAATGCTCCCAACTCCACTATTATATACTCCTATAAAATACCTCAGTGCCATTATTGCCCCAGTGCCACTATTACACCCACCTAGACCCAATTATATAAACTCAACACCACTATCCAACACCACTACACACACTCCCCACAACACCACTAACACACCCCACACACCAACACACCTCCACAACACCACTGACACACCTCCCACAACACCACTAACACACACTCCACAACACCACT
Organism: Homarus americanus; assembly: GCF_018991925.1. NCBI lineage: Eukaryota > Metazoa > Arthropoda > Malacostraca > Decapoda > Nephropidae > Homarus > Homarus americanus. The sequence continues at coordinate 13,666 of NW_024738771.1, read as the reverse complement.
AACACACACTCCCACAACACATAACACACACTCCCACAACACCACTAACACACACTCCCAACACCACAACACCCCAACTCCCTAACACACTCCCCAACACCACTGACCCACAACACCACTAACACCCCACAACACACACTACACCCACACCACTAACACACACTCCACACACTAACACACTCCCAACACCACTAACACACACACTCCCACAACACCACTAACACACTCCCAACACCACTAACACACTCCCAACACCACTAACCTCCCACAACACCACTAACACACTCCCACAACACCACTAACACACACTCCCCCCACAACACCACTAACACACACTCCACACTAACTCCCCACAACACCACTACACACTCCCACAACACCACTAACACACTCCCACAACACCACTAACACACACTCCACAACACCACTAACACACACTCCCACAACACCACTAACACACACTCCCAACACCACTAACACACTCCCACAACACCACTAACACACTCCCACAACACCACTAACACACCCCCCAACACCTAACACACTCCCCAACACCACTAACACACACTCCCACAACCCCCACAACACCCTAACACACACCCACAACACCACTAACACACACCCCACAACACCACTACACACTCCCACAACACCACTAACACACTCCCACAACCACTAACACACACTCCACAACACCTAACACACACTCCCAACAACACTCCCACAACACCACTAACACACACTCCCACAACACCACTAACACACACTCCCACAACACCACTAACACACTCCCACAACACCACTAACACACACCCCCACAACACCACTAACACACACTCCCACAACACCACTAACACCTCACAACACCACTAACACACTCCCACAACACCACTAACACACTCCCACAACACCACTAACACACTCCACAACACCACTGACACACACACTCACAACACCACTAACACACTCACAACACCACTAACACACTCCCACAACACCACTAACACCCCACAACACCACTAACACACACTCCCAACACCACTAACACACACTCCCACAACACCACTAACACACACTCACAACACCACTAACACACTCCCACAACACCACTAACACACTCCACAACACCACTGACACACACTCCCACAACACCACTAACAACACCCCCACAACACCACTCAACACACCAACCAACACCACTAACACACCCCCACAACACCACTAACACACACCTCCCACAACACACACACACACTCACAACACCACTTCAACACACACTCCCACAACACCACTAACACCACTCCCACAACACCACTAACACACACCTCCCCACAACACCACTAACACACACTCCCACAACACCACTAACACAACACCACTAACACAACACCACTAACACAACACCACTCAACACAACACCACTAACACACACCCAACACAACACCACTAACACACACTCCCACAACACCACTAACACACACTCCCACAACACCACTAACACACACTAACACAACACCACTAACACACACTCCCACAACACCACTAACACACACTCCCACAACACCACTAACACACACTCCCCACAACACCACTAACACAACACCACCAACACAACACCACTAACACAACACCACTAACACAACACCACTAACACACACACCAACACACCACTAACACACACACACCACAAACACCACTCAACACACAATACCCCACAACACCACTAACACACACCCACAACACCACTCACACACACACTCCCACAACACCACTAACACACACCCCCACAACACCACTAACACACTCCCCACAACACCACTAACACACACTCCCACAACACCACTAACACACACTCCCAAACACCACTAACACACACTCCACACAACACCACTAACACACACTCCCACAACACCACTAACACACACCCCAAACACCACACTTAACAAACAACTAACACACACTCCCACTTCAACACTACCACAACACTACTAACACAAATAACAACACAACACTCAACACAACACAACACTACTTAACAACACTTAACAAGATCACAATACCACTAACACAACACCATAACACAAATAACCACTAACACTAACACACACTAACACAACACACTAACACACTAACACACACTCCCACAACACACTACTAACACAATACACATCCCACAACACCACTCAACACAAACACCACTAACACAATACACCACCAACACACACTAACAACACTACTAACACAATCACCACTCACACACTCAACACAACACCACTAACACACACTCAACACACATTCCCACACCACTAACACAACACCATTAACACACACACTAACACACACTAACACAACACTACTAACACACACTAACACACACTCCACAACACCATAATTAACATTCACTAACAAACACATCTAAAAGACTTAATAACGTAAGAGTCGACCAGCTCTATATAACACAGGTCCCCCGTTGTGCTAGATTAACGTCACCTGCCTCTATGCACAAAACCAAGTCAGGTGGGGAAAATATATATATCTTTAGTCTTCTGTGTGTGTGTGTGTGTGTGTGTGTGTGTGTGTGTGTGTGTGTGTGTGTGTGTGTGTGTGTGTGTGTGTCGTGAGCGAATCCCAGGTGACCAGGTATTCCCAATGAACGTCTCCTCTATGCCTTTTTCCCTCTGCTAAATTACCTTCGTCGTTCATTTCAATATCCAGGTGAAGGAGACGTGGTTATGTGTGTGTGTGGTGGAGATGGTTATGTGTGTGTGTGTGTGTGTGGTGGAGGATGTATATGTGTGTGTGTGTGGTGGAGGATGTGGTTATGTGTGTGTGGTGGAGGATATATGTGTGTGTGTGTGTGTGGAGATGGGTTATGTGTGTGTGTGTGTGTGTGGTGGAGGATGTGGTTATGTGTGTGTGTGTGTGTGGTGGAGGATGTGGTTATGTGTGTGTGGGTGGAGGATGTGGTTATGTGTGTGTGGTGGAGGATGGGTTATGTGTGTTGGAGGATGTGTTATGTGTGTGTGTAGAGGATGGGTGTGTGTGTGGGAGGATGTGTGTGTGTGTGAGGATGTATGTGTGTGTGTGGTGGAGGATGTGGTTATGTGTGTGTGTGTGTGTAGGAGGATGGTTATGTGTGTGTGTGTTGGAGGATGGTTATGTGTGTGTGTGGTGGAGGATTGTGTGTGTGTGTGGAGGATGTGGTTATGTGTGTGTGTGTGGTGGAGGAGGTTATTGTGTGTGTGTGGTGGAGGATGTGGGTGTGTGTGGTGGAGGATGTGGTTATGTGTGTGTGTGTGAGGATATATGTGTGTGTGTGGTGGAGGATGTGGTTATGTGTGTGTGTGGTGGAAGATGTGGTTATGTGTGTGTGTGTGGTGGAGGATTGGTTATGTGTGTGTGTTGGAGGATGTGGTTATGTGTGTGTGTGGTGGAGGATGTGTGTGTGTGTGTGTGGTGGAGGATGGGTTATGTGTGTGTGTGGTGGAGGATGTGGTTATGTGTGTGTGTGTGTGGTGGAGGATTTATGTGTGTGTGTGGTGGAGGATGTGGTTATGTGTGTGTGTAGGAGGATTTGGTTATGTGTGTGTGTGTGTGAGATGGTTATGTGTGTGGTGGAGGATGTATGTGTGTGTGTGGTGGAGGATGTGTTGTAATAATATTAATAATAATAATAAACGGTTTATTAATAGAGCGGAGCGGTGGCTGAAAATATACAGACTTACATTTAATTTAGACATAATGATATAATATGCATTGAATACATTTACAGGGCTGTACAGTACATAAATCAGAGTTGTTTATTATTTTAACAATAGATGGGATGGTGCTGTTCTTATATCTATCGGTGCCTTATGGGCTGAATTTTGTTGTAGTGGCGGACTGCGCGAGTTGGGGCTGCAGGTGGCAGGAGGTGGCGATGACGAGGGTGGTGCAGTAGTCCCCCCAAACCTTTCCAGTGCTTGGTGGTGGAGGTCACTGAGGGATGGCATTTCCAGGGTGGAGAGAGCGTTGGTGTAGCCGAGTATTCTGCGCCGAGCATGATTCTGCAGGCCCTTTTCTGTACCTTTCTAGCTGACGTTGTTGGGTGGAGTTGAGAGAAGACGACCAGGCTGGTGACGCATACGTTAGTTTGGGGAGAATAGCGTTGTAGATGGTCCTCAGCTCTGGCGTGGGTGTCCAAGTGACCTAAGTCTTCGTAGCATGTAGAGACGGTACGAGGCTGCCTTGACTGTGTTATTTACATGGGCCTTCCAGTCAAGTTTGTTGTCTATAGTTACACCCAGGAGTTTGGCAGACTGCACCAGCTGGAGAGGATGGGCACCCATTAGGACTGCGGGATTGGTGCTTATAGTGTGTGTGTGTGTGTGTGTCTGTGTGTGTGTGTGTGTGTTTTGTGTGTGTGTGTGTGTGTGTGGAGGACGTGGTTAGGTGTATGTGGATCATATCTACCTTGGTTATATCTGGCCACAACATATTACATTCGACTTCACACATCCACACAACCTGTATAATATGCAAATCTATCTACCTGCCTAACACCTAGTCACAGCCGTCCCCGCAACTACCCAAGGTCTATATATCTTGCTCTACACCTGCTCAGACATGGTTATATCCGGCTTCACACCTGGCCACGACGTATATCCGGCAATGGGGGCTTGCTTTTATTCTCGTCCAAGTCGGGTTTTCCATTTGCACGAGCGAGGTTTATGAGTCTAGGCTGGAGCTGTGGACGTCGAGGTGCTGCATGGAGACTCGATTTCACTCGTGGACCCGACACCGACACCGATACCGATCCCGACACCGATACCGACACCGATACCGACACCGACACCGATACCGACACTGACAACGATGCAGACAACGATACCGACAATGATTGATACCGATCCCGACACCGATACCGACACCGACACCGATACCGACACCGACACCGATACCGACACCGACACCAATACCGACCCCGATCCCGACACTGACAACGATGCAGACAACGATACCGACAATGATACCGATACCGATCCCGACAACGACAACGATACCGACACCGACCCGACTCGAATTTCCTGCTGCCGAATCTCTCATTTATTTATTTACACCTAGTGACACACACACACACACACACACACACACACACACACACACACACACACACACACACACAACACACACACAGAAACAAAAAAATCACCAAAATGCAAAAAAAAAGAAAAGAAAAAATCAGTAGATAAAATAAATTCACCAGTTAACAGTAAGCACCGTAAATCGTGCACCTATTTGTCACACGTCTGGCAGCAGTGACGTCATAGAGGGAAAAATCACAGGTTCTCGTACAATTAATTTCAAACTCTCTCCTCCTCTCTCTCTCTCCTTTCTCTCTCCTCCCCTCCCCCTCTCCACTCTCCCCTTCCTCTCACCCCACTCCTCCCTCTCCCTCCTCAGTTGATGTGTCAGAACCAGGTATTTGCTGCCACCTGGTCAATTTGTAAACCTGTGTGATTCGTCATATATTTTTTAACGTGTCATGGAATTGATTTATTTGTTTTATTTATTTGTTTTTTTACTGTTTGTGAGGGTTTTACATCGACTTATTGTTTACTGACTGTTACACACACACACACACACACACACACACACACACACACATATACATACTATTAAACATATATTACTTGTTGCAAATATTAAAACAACAGTTATGCTTCAGGTTAATTAAGTTCTCACCTGTACTGACCATTTTTCAAAGTATTATACATATTATAGTTGAAGTAATTACGCCTATATATATATATCATTTACATACTGTATATAATTAAATATATATTACCTGAGCTTTATAATATATTTAGGTGATGTAATTTTATCCTCTGTGCTTGGGATTATGACACACTAAAGTCCAGTTTGTGCTGTGAGGTTATGGACACAGAGTAAGTCTCCTCTGTGCTCTGACCCACGACACAGCACATGGCTACATCCACCCCACCCCCCACCCCCCAACCCTCCAATGTTATGACCAAACAACATAGGACCTCCCTCCACCCCCTCTAATGATCTCACGACACAGTAACCTCTCCCTTCCCCTGGAGGATGGGAAGTCCAAGGGAAATGAGTCTTCTTCTTTTTACTTCCAGGATCCTAATTACATTTTATAAGAAATAATGATCATAAGCTCATTACCTCCTAGCGTGATGGAAAGGCTACACAGGTGGCCGAACAATGTGTGTGGTAGATATTTTAGTATCAGTTTGCCATTAAGTAAATTATTATATACGTGTTACACCTGGCTGTGGGTAATGACCAGGTGTGTGCCGGACATAACATCATTGTGACCTACTTAACATTACTTAACCATCACTTATAGGATACTTTATGTTCTTTATAGGTACTTTATATGACTGAACTTAATATTACTTACAATCATTTATATTGTTACTTTGTTATTGTTATTTTACGGTTTATTTATGTTGTGACGTATTTTATTGATACTGTTTATTTATTAAAGATGTACAATTATTTATACATACATACATACATTCATGCATACATACATACATACATACATACATACAAGTCATTCCTTCAGTATACAGGGTTAAATTAGGGCTCCCAGAATCCCTTATAAACCCACTGGGATATTTCAGCTGAGCATCGAGTGAGGGGCGAGAAACAAATGAGCATCAGAGAGACTAGAGGAGACGGAGCGTGAGATGAATCATAGTGCGGTTGGAACCCTTTGATGTGGAGGATCCTAAGCTCCTCTCCTCCCTCCCGGCTCAAAACTCTATTGTGTAGTGTTAGTGTGACACCTCTGATACTGACCGTCTTTTGTTTCACGCTTCGTCTCAGCCGCAAGAGGATTTATGCGCGTTTTATCTGGGTTTAGATGCGAATTTAACTGGTTTATGTTAGTGGGGGTTTAATTTGGTTTTAGCTGGGTTTAGCGGCTGTAAATGGAGGTAGATTCTTGTTTGGTTTGTTGGTGAGGATTTAATTTGTTTTATCTGGGTTTAGAATCGACAGTAAATGCCTGACGCTAAACTTGTCCGCCTTATAGGATAAATCGCACTAGATTTAACCTAAACTGACGAGGATTTAATTTCGTTTTATCTGGGATTAGAGAGGCGGTGCCGACCTGCCTGACTTAATGTTTACTGGGATTTAAAATGAATTTATAAAGGTTCAGTGAGGCTCTGTAGACCACTGTAGGTTTAGGACCAAATTCAACCTAACCTAACCTAACCTAACCTAACCTACATTCAGTATCTTTCAGAGAAATTGGTTAACACATTTTTACATTTGCAATTACGATGAAAAAAAACATAATTAAGAGACTAAAGGGATTAACTCTTGCTGGAGATTATCGTAGAGGATTATCGTAGAGGATTATCGTAGAGGATTATCGTAGAGGATTACTAGCTGTGAGGATCGTCCGGGAGTCTTAATGGTGTCGAAATTGCTCAGAGACTCCACTTTAATCTGTTCTGTGTCTCGTCTACAGCTAGTCTCCCAGTGACGAGGGAGGGAGAGAAGGAAGGTGGGAGAGAGAGGGGGAGGGAAAGATGGAATAAAGAAGGGAAAGGAAGAAGGGAAGGGAAAAAAAAGAAAGGAGTGAAAAGGAGGTAGGAAGGAAAAAGGGTGAAAGGAGGGAGGGAAGGAGGAAAGAAGGAGGAAGAGGAGGAGGGAGGGAGTGTGATCTCGTTAGGAAGGTAATCGCAGGGATAATGAAGACGTTCCCACAACACAGCAACACTGATACTTTGTAAGACTTCGACTGTGTTGTTGGCTGTGTCCCAGGTGATTATGAGAGGGGGGTAGAGAGGGAGCGAGGAGGAGGGACGGAGAAGGTGGAGGGGAGGTGAGGGAGGAGAGAGGGAGGTGGAGGGAGGAGGGAGGAGGAGGTGGTGGAGAGGAGGAAGAGGGTAGGGATGGAGATAGGGGAAGGAGAGGAAGGAAGAGGGGTGAGAGGGAGGAGAGGGGAGATGATTCTAGTGTTAAGTTGATTGTTTTGTTGATGTGTTGTTGAGGATAGATAGATGGATAGATAGATAGATAGATAGATAGATAGATAGATATATAGATAGACCAACCCAACCTAACCTAACAACCACTGTACACCCATTCAGCCATCTTAAACCTACAACCCTCCCCAACCATCTCCCCACCCCCATCTCCCCAAACCATCTCCCACCCCCCATCTCCACACCACCCCCCACCTCCCCCCATCTCCACCACCCCTCACCCCCCATCCCACACCACCCTCACCTCCCCATCCACACCACCCCTCACCTCCCCATCTCCCCACCACCCCTCACCTCCCCCATCTCCACACCACCCCTCACCTCCCCATCACACCCCTCACCTCCCATCTCCCCACCACCTCCCTCATCTCACCACCCCTCACCTCCCCATCTCCCCACCACCCCCTCATCTCCCCATCCCCCACCACCTCACCTCATCTCCCCAACCAACTCTCACCTTCCATCTCCCACCACCCATCACCTCCCCCCACTTCCCCACCACTCACCTCCCATCTTCTCCACTCACCCTCACTTTCCCACCACCCTCCCCAAGAAAATAAACCCGACTAACAAATTTGGTATATACGTTCAGATGTAAATTCTCTTCTAAACTGTATCGTATTGATGTGTGTGATGGCTGTAGTAGTTTCAATAGTTTAATGAGGTAGTTTAGGTCCTGAATTACTCCGTCGGTAAGAGTTTTAGTGGGGGTGGGGGGGGTGAGGAGGGGTGGTTGTGTGTGTGTGTGTGTGTGTGTGTGTGTGGGTTCGTTCACAGGATCTCTTGACGCTTAATGCTGCTGTGAATGATATACTTAGTAAGCTTCCGTGATGATAGTTAAGCTTCCGCCATGATAGTTAAGTTTGTCATGATAGTTAACCTGCCGCCTTGATAGTTAACCTGCCGCCATGATATATAAGCTTCCGCCATGATAGTTAAGCTTCTGTCATGATAGTTAACCCGCCGCCTTGATAGTTAAGCTTCCGTCATGATAGTTAATCTACTTGACTAATTGCATTATTATTATCGTTCATTTACCTGGTCAAGAATTACTCACAGGAGGTTAAGTTAAAAAGGTAATGAGTTTAATCTGTGTTAATTTATGTTAATTTAGAATTCTGAATATCTAGGGGAGAATTAGGTTTGGTTTTTCTGTGAATTACCGCCACTATTGGAGGTCAAAGAGACGGGCAGAAGGTCAGAGGTCAAGTTAGGGTCATATGTCATTAGAGAGAGTGTGTGTGTGTGTGTTTTATCTCAGGTAATTATCTGATGGCCGCCAGGTGTAAAAGTTTTGTCTTGTGGGAATTTTGTCATCCACCCTAAGATCTGATACTCGGAGCTTCAAACCGATCATGGAGCTTCGAACTACATCAGGAGCTCGAACCGATCATGGACTTGAACTGTTCATGGAGCTTCGAACTGATCATGGAGCTTCGAACTGATCATGGAGCTTTGAACCGATTGCATAACTTGGAACCGATCACGTAGCTTTGAACCATGATCTGATCTGATACACCTGATCAAGTAGTTTCGAACCCTGAGGAAAGCTGATACACCCCCGATCAAACATTAGCGTCTGGTGGAATCGTTCGATAACCCCACCCTTTGGGTGATTGGGATCGATTAGCTATTTATGGTTCAGTCTGATTCGACTGACACAACGTCGGTTCATTTATGTTCAGATTTCTGGGTTTAGTGACACTACACACACACACACACACACACCTTAGGAATTCTATTGATACGGGTGAAGAAAACAAAAACATCGTTTGTAACTAACCTTTGATTGATAATTGGACAGTGATTACGTCAAGGATGTTATTGTTGTCTAGCCCTGCTCTGCAAGCCACAGGCAAAACAACAAACGAGAGATAAACAGAGGAAACATTACCCTCCAAAACCCCCACTAACGTATTTAACACAACGAAATCATTTAATTCAAACCAACACACAAGTATACACTTACACCACCGATAATTTACCTGATAGGTTATATATTTATACAGGGTTACCAAAATAAAAATAATACAGATATTTACATATAAACCAATTACGATCTCTGTATTCTTTTTTTCCATGACCATTTGTTTATATATAAAACTATAATTGGCAACCGTTGACAACATACGTCATCAACGTTCAAATTGTGCTTCGTCTTGGCAATGTTAACCTAACTGTTGGTATGTGTGTCGAGGAGGAGGAAGTCTCACTCAGTAAATAAATAGAAGTAACACTCAAGTATACCAAATGTCGAGACGTGGGGGTCTGTGTGTGTGTGGGGGGAGAGTCTGCGGCCTGTGTACCGTGTGTGTGTGTGTGCCCGTGTGTGTATGTACAAATAACCCAATTCATCGAACCAGCTTATTTTTTTGTGTGATAATCGTGTTTGTTCTTCCAAGTGAATAGAACCAACAGTGCTTTTGTGTTTGTTGTTACAGTGTTTACGCTCTGATTTGTTTTTGCTTGTTTACGATTTGTTTGTTTTAGCTGTATGTTACTTATTTTTTATGTCTTGTTTTGCTTTGTTTGTGTTCTACGTCTGCTTACCTGTATTTATGACGCTCAAACCTTTAAAAAACCAGTAAATTGATATGTGTTAGCACCGACGATACACAGTTAATCCAGTTTATATTGACCGAGGAACAGACCAGAGGCTGGTAAAACATCGCTTAGGCATGCTCACCCATACCGTTGTAATTGATGCAAAAACATAACTAACCTTAAACCAAACTTGGCCTAACCCAACCCAACCTAACCTAACCTTACTTAACCTGGCCTCAACCCAACTAAATTCTGACCCAACCTGACCCAACCTAACCTAACCTAACCTAACTTAACCTGGCCTAACCTAACGTAATCTGACCTAACCTGACCCATCCTAACCCAACCTAATCTAACCTAACCTGGTGTTAATTTAAGACGATTGGTTAACATTTGAGAGATTTTTTATTATTACAACTATTAACTATAAAGCAAAAATTGCTTTCACCACATAGAGAGCGATTGCATAGAAAGTATTAATTTTACTTTACAACAAAATAATCCCAAACCACCTAAACTTTAGAGAAATAAATGTATATGCATTTCCAAAATGACCAGAACTTTCACCACAGAGAAAGCGATTGCAGAGAAAGTATCACTATAACTAGAGAGTAAAAATTGACCAAACTAAACTTTCACCAGGAGGAAAGTACATTATAGAGAGTACAAAAAGTACCTGAGAAAGTGCAAACACGAATCCAGGAAAGTTTTAGTATAGTGCTGAGGATCCCAGTGAAGTAGTGAACGAAAGCATATTGTGAAAGCTAGAAAGTATATTCAGAAGTTATATATAGAGGGAAAGTTTAGATTATATTGTTTGTCATGTCTTTGAGAGTGTGGTGGGCCTTGACACACTCATTTGACACACTCACTTCACGCACTCAAATGACACTCACTTGTCATACACTCACCATACCCACTTACACATTTGACACACTTAGCAAACTTACTTGACACATACACACACACACACACACACACACACACACACACACACACATATATACCCACACTCAAATAACACACTTGGACACACACACAATCCCTTAACACACACTATTTGATAGCATCCACATGACACACTCACCTCGACACACTTCCAGGAACCAAACCACCATCCCCATCAGAATTTGTGTCATTTCAGAATTTGTATCATTTCAGATTTATGTCATTTCAAAGGGGTAAGAAGACTAGTTTATTGAGCACCTCTTACATCCTGCGTAAAGCGAAGAAGCTTACAAAGGATCCCAACGCCCAACAGGGAAGGACCGACGTTCATGCTTGCCCTTCGTCGTCTCTTGAAGGCATCTTACGAGTTGGTGAGTAGCAGAGTATAGGAATTTTACCTAGATACGATTTTGATCCAGTGTTTTGGTATTTGTTGTTTGAGGGTCCAGGTTCATATTCTGTCCAGGTTCATATTTGTCTAGGTCCACATTGTCCAGGTCACATTTGTCAAGGTCTAATTGGTTCAGGGTTAATATTTGTCTAGGTTCATGGCTTCAGGTTCAAGGCCCAGGTCAATTGGTTAAGGCTCATTTGGTTCAGGATTCATTTGGTTCTGGGTTCAATGGTTCTGGGTTCATTTGGTTCTGGGTTCATAGTTTAAGGTTCATTAGTTCGAACACCTCTATAAACCAGTCACAAGCAGTTATTACAAGTATCGATAATTTATAGTAATTTATTTAACACACACACACACACACAAAAACAAAAACACACACACACACATTCTCAATTAAGCCTAAACCAGTGAACTGATCCTTTTACAAGTCCTGTGTTCACTGCCCTTCACCTTGAACAATGTTTCGGTGCTAATAACCATCTTACGGTGAACTCAACCACCTTTTGCTGAAAATTTTATTATTATTATTATTATTATTATTATTATTATTATTATTATTATTATTAATTGTTACATATTGTTAATATTGTTGTATATGTAACAATATAAAAACAGTTCTTATCCGTCCTCACACGTAACTTAAGCTAATATCAGTATACCTGACCATTGCGGTTTATATTCACAAAGCTCACCTGTCGTATTTTTCCTCGTAACTTAAACGTAAGACAAACGGTAACTCTGACTCAACTGTTCACAAACATGGCGGCAAATTTATTTGAGATCACACCTTAACTGGTATTATTTGTTAGTTAGGCTAGGGAAGATAATTAACCTGCATAGCGGGGAGATTAATGATCCGGGATTGTTAGAGAGTCTCAGTGATTGGTAGTGAGTTGATGGCGTCAAGTATTGGTTGTGTTAGAGAGTCTCTAGATGGTAGGAGCTGATGAAGTCTGGTGATTGGTTGGGGTTAGATGGTCTTTGGTGATTGGTTGTGAGTTAGATGGTCTTTGGTGATTGGTCAGGGTTAGGATGACTCTATGATTGGTTATTGCAGTAGTTAGATAATTCTATAGTGATTGGAGATTAATTAACATGTTCTCTGATTAATTAGGGTGTTAATTAAGTCTTAACGATTGGTAATTAGGAGATACTCTCGTTAATTACTTACGAACTACATAACTACATCATCAACAAGAGTTAAGACTCACTACACACGCTTAGTATCACCTTTGTTAGGGGTGACTGCTATGCACTGTTTGCACTGGAAGGTCCGCTTCTCCTGCAGAAGTTTGTCCAGGTTAATGGACAGGTGTGTGTGTGTGTGTGTGTGTGTGTGTGTGTGTGTTTATATATGTGTGCGTGTATGGATGTTTTATGTATGTGTGTATTTGTTTGTATATGTGTGTAAGCATGTGTGTGTGTATATGTTTTGTGTGTGTATCGGCGTTGTGCTTGTGTATGTATGAGTGATTGAGCTAACAACTGGGTCTTTTGATTGGTTCCATGCAAGATTTATTTATACTAGATGGAACCAATTAAAACCTGCTGGATTGAAAGTTCCATGAAAGAAAGGGTTGTGATTATTTAAAAGTGGTAAAACGCGGTATACCAGTAAGGCCTGGGAAGAGGAGCAACTGTATTTAGGAATGTTCTGGATATGTACAGGTGTGGGTGTAAAGTACAGGTGTGGGTGTAAAGTACAGGTGTGGGTGTAAAGCAGGTGTGGGAGCAATACGTAACTGAACGAAGCACTGAT